>NW_027502332.1:0-31594 GCF_021521415.1 Bidens hawaiensis | reverse complement strand
CGGTTTAGTTGAATAGAATACGAGATGAACTTGTGTTGGGTAAATGGATATGGGTTATGGACTTGGGTTATGGAGGAATGAAGGAAAGACCATGGGCTTAAGCCCATGATCAAAAATATATATACCCTTAATCCTCCATTTAATTCATTTACACATATCCCTTACACCATCCAAAATACACACTTAAGATTCTCTCTCTAGTTCTCTCTCTCTCTAAACCGATATCATGAAGGAAACCGAGAACCGACCCGAGGTAATGATAGTATTTTATTGTTTGAGCTTAAATCCGTTAGATATAATCATGAAACGACGAGCCGACACCGTTAAACCGTTTAAGTCACGAGATCCGGGTGAAATCGGGTATAAACCGAACCTATGATGAGCTTAGGGGTCACCCTAGCTCAGATCTGGATCGAACGGGACGAAAAACGGTGAAAAACGAGCTAAAACCCGTTTTTCCGGCGAAATCGCGTTTTTTCCGGCGGCTTTTGGCAATGACGGCGCCGGAAAGGCGGCGCCGGAAAGTGGTACGAGGATAAGGGGGAATGTCAGGGAATGTTCTGACATTCCTGACCTAACCCTAGTTCGCTACAGAAATACAGCAAATTAAAGGTGATTCGCTAGCTAGTTCGTCCATGGGAACATAGCGAACCGATTACAGTTCGTGTTCAATTCGTTAAGGGAAAGGGATGACGAATCACCCTTGATTCGTTATAGCCAGTTCGTTAGAAGAGAGAACGAATTAGATGGACTAATTCATTATAGGGGCTAATTCGTTATGTGGCCTGATTCGCTAAGAGTTCAATTCGTCATAGGGTTCAATTCGCTAACCAGATCAAACGAATAAGGCCTGATTCGTTATAAGGTAACGAATGGGTTCATTCGTTATGAACCCCATTCGTTAAAGGACTGGGACGAATTAGAAGTTTAACATAATGACAGAATGGTCCCTGGACTTAGAAAAGAATGATTTAATTACAAATAAGCCCTTGAACTTTTAAGTAACATATTATTCAATGATTCAAAATGCTAATGGAAAATGTGTTAAGACAGGGGCTCTGCCCCTTGGACCCCGCTAGGGGCTGCCGCCCCTAGAACCCCGCTGCCAGGGGCGCTGCCCCCGGACCCCCGTTCGTTGAGGGTAATGATTAAACTAGAAGGGCGATATGTGTAGTGATAGTTTACTGAAACGTATAATTATTATACAGTTAGTTGTGCACAGCTCAAGAAGGGAATAACCGTAAACGGTGAACGCAACCGCATTGAGGTGAGTTTCTAGCCCCACTTTCTTATTATGTTTTCGGGGCTGTGTGCATACTCGATGTGATAGTTAATACACTTATCTTAAGTGGTAAGTGTATGCCTTGTATGATTTATGTATGATGATTGCTTGACGGTGCGTGAACGATCTTCGGATATTGCATGTACCGTCAGGTGGTAGTTAAGATATGATTGATAAATATGATGAAAGATAGGATGTATGTATGAATATATGATGTATGCATAATGTATGTATGTTATGATGATGGTACGTGAACGCTCTTCGGAGATTGCACGTATTGTCAAGGAAAGTATGTATGAACAGGTACGGTACAGTTACACGAAACAAAGGGATCAGACCCTAATAATATCTGTGATGTTAGGGACCAGACCCTAATAATATCTGTGATGTTAGGGACCAGACCCTAATAATATATGTGATGTTAGGGACCAGACCCTTATAATATCTGTGATGTTAGGGACCAGACCCTTATAATATCTGTGAGGTTATAGGGCGAAAGGCTCTTTAAAACGTATGATTGTGTATGTAAACAAAGTATGAAGGTAAGAATGAAAGTATATGCACTTATGTGTGTATGAAAGAAAGTTAAGAGGTTAAGTATGAAATGTAAGAAGGTATTGTATGAGTATGTGATTAACTAGAACTCACTCAGCGTAGCTGACTTTTAGTATGCACGCAGGTGAGTAGAATGAGGCAGGTAGCTTGAGGAGGACACATGGTCGATGAAGCTGACATCCGAAGATTTTGCTATGATGTTTTATTTTAAAAGACTATGTTTTGTTTTTAAATGACTATGAATGCTCGATAAGACAAGAATTATGGTTATGGAATGTAATGGTTTGAATGTTTTAATTAACTCTGATATTTAGAACTGCGTTTATGAGTAAATCCAACACGAAAGTAGGGCTACCGGTAACGGGGCCTTACAACAAAGTTTCCAATTTTAAATTTCTAGAACTTCAAATATCATTAATTCAAGACTTTTAACTCTAAATTGTCTAAACTTTCACCTTTAAAATGTATAAAACTCATAGTTAACAACAAAACATATATAAAACGAGTGGCTATGGTTTAAATTTGAACTTTGAATTCAACACAAAAGAGGAAAATTTTAAAAACTTTAAAAAATAGTATACTTTTATATATACATAAAGATTATATATAAAACTAATAAATAAAAAATAATTCGAGCAAAACGAACCGAACCAAACCGAGCGAGGCTTTGCTCGTGCTTGGATTGCTTTTAAACCGAACCGATCCGAACGACTCACTTCCAAACCGAGCCGAAATCGAACGAGCATTTTTCGAGCAAAATTCGAGCGAACGATGAACGAGCGGCGAGCAGTTTGGACAGCCTTAGGCCTCAATACTATAAGGCCCATATTAAATCAGATGTAATTTTTGTAAAAAAAAAATTATGTTTATTTAAGGTTATTTTTAAATTATATTATATGTATATGTTTTTTAATTTAATAATAATGTAGTTACTTTTATTAAAAGATAAAAAGTAAAATGGTTGAAAGATGGATTAGGATGGTTTAGGGATGGATTGAGCTAGTTGTGGGATGAAATAATGTGACGTTAACGTGAATGAAAGAGGTGTAAAAAAGTGGTTAGGGATATCTGATGGTCTAGCCGTCTAGGGACCATTGCCACCACCCTAAATGTTTGCATTGTCTTAATAAGACCCTGTTATTTGGTTCAGGGTGTAAACGCTTGAACAATTTTTGTGCCTTAGGCATGTTACAAGTTTGTGTGAGACATATATGCGTTGCACTCTTGCTAAAATTAATAATAATCGAGCCAACATAAACAAGCACGAATAGTGTTTTCCAAATCTACCTTAGTCAAACCAAAGTCAACCAAAACAAATGAACAATTCAAAAACAAACCAACCAAAACAAATGAACAATTCGAAAACAAACAACTCTTCTCTTTTATATTTAGTTGTCACTTGAATGCTCTGAATGTATATTCTAGTGGTTTTAGTTATACTATGTTGACCATGGTTAAAGCAATTAGAATTCATGAATTTGGTGGCGTTGAGGTAATCTTCTTTTTTCTGCTTTAATCTATGAAGATCTCGTGTTTTGAATTCTCGATCACTTTTGCAGGTGATGAAGTTGGAAGATGTGGAAATAGGAGAACCCAAAATCGGAGAGATCAAAGTGAAAAACAAGGCGATCGGGCTTAATTATTTGGATGTTTACATGCGTAAAGGCGTACACCCGATCCTTCCACCATTTGCTTACACACCAGGTGATGCATTCTCATTTTTCATCATCTTATGTATTCACACATTATCCAAATTTTCAAATCATGATTAATTATGGTTAAAAAAACTGAAGGTATGGAGGCAGCTGGAGTTGTAATAGCAATTGGTCCTGCAGTCACTACCAGCAAATTGTGGCTTATGCTGGCTACCCGGTTTCGGCATATGCTGAGGAACAGATACTTCCTGCAGATAGAGGTGTGTCTGTTCTGCCTATGGTGGATCCTATCGTAGCAGCTGCTGCAATCTTAAATGGACTGACAGCTGAAGTTTTGGTCCATCTATTTGCTTTCAAATCGTGATTAATTAGTCATTGTTTTTATACTTTATCATTCAAACGATTACAATAAAGCAGTATGTAAACGGCAACACAATACTAACTACGAAAAAGGATGTGTTTACCCAAAACAAAAATAAATATTTACAGTATGTGAAGCAACAATTTCTTATAATACTTTTGGAAAAACAATTTCTCGTACCAAAAAATTTAAAAATAAACAATGAAGATTTGAAGCTTTTACCCAAAAAAAAAATCTTTCAATTACAAATTACAAACTAAAGATATGAAGCTGATGTGTTCTAAAACACACTTATTTTCCGCACCTTTTTATCACGTTTTAAGTGCTTAATCGTATAATAAATAATAGTTACGGCTTGTCTTTAAGAATTGTTTTAGGTTATGAGTTTTACAAGAAAAAATGTTCTGGTTTTTTTTGAAGTCAAAAGAGGCCTTTATGACCATGTTTGAAGACTACAACTCAAGGCCCGGCCCAATCCCACAAAATTCAAGCCTTTTACACCATATTATAAGATAATATATAATAATAATAAAATCCCTAGCTAGTTTACATGGTTTTTTTGCGATCGGAACAGGAAAGGAGAAAAGAAAGAAATAATGTTGTTTGTGTGAATTTTTGGACGGCTTGCATATTTAAGCTTTGTCTCTTTTAAAGAGACAAGGTTTAATTTTTATTTTGTGGCTGGGATAAAATCCCACGAAATTAAAACAAGTATAATATAAATATTCAAGCCAAGACCTCCATAACAATTCCGATCGGGACAGATCCATATCAACAAGAAAAGTCAATTTTTGCATTGTGGTGAGCCAAGGAAGTAGAAGGAAGCCAAGGGGAGTCGGGACAGCAACCGCAATAGGGAACATTATTTTTCTTTAAAGTGGTTTGCATTATTTATTTTATAAGTTCATCTTTATATTTCTTGATATGATGATTATGACTTTTGAATCTGTCAAGTTTTCGTTGGTTATGATTATTGGCTAAATATTTTGTACTACCTAGGTTGAGATGATTATTGACATTGTTTGACGGTTTATTTGGTTTTGATTTATTACTTGACATATTACTATTGAGAAGCTTTATATAATTCGATCTTTGATGTGTTAAAATATTGTATTTATATAATTATTGCTTGTGATTCCGCGTATTACTCTGATTGATTGATTGCGTGTCGTTTGGTTAGAGTTCTACGTTTAGGTCTTAGACTTGGTGTTTTTGATCTGTTTGTGGTTAGCGCGACCATAGGAATCTTGAGGGCAATTATTTATTAAAATTCAATAGTTTCATCTTCCTAGCGACCGAGAGGTAATAGGGAGTCGGTTTGTCTCGTATCTTTATTCGGTTAGGTTAGAATTGCGCAAGAGCGAGTTTTGGTCTTATCCGGTTTAGTTTTGGGTGCAAATATGTGTATTAGATTGGGTTAGATTTTGTTACCCTTTTATCCCTATAATTGCTAGTACCAATTTTAAGCGGGTTTTGTGTCGTTGAGTCCGAGAGGAGATACGTCAATAGGGTACCTTAGTAATCTTTATCCCGGTCAATGTTGTAAAAGTAGGTCTACCTCCGCCGAGTTACTAAAAATTGTTCAAAGGTGGTCAACATTAGCCAGAATCACATCAAATCGGTTAACTTGGGTCTATTTTGACTTAAAAAATACAACATAATTCGTATTTTTATAATATTAAAGAACGAATATCATTTTTTAATTTATGATTAACATTTTTTAGAATAATTTAATGTTTAAAAATGTATTTACCTTATTTATATTGATATTCACTTATTTTGTTATAAGTATTAGTAAACTTATGATATTTGAAATATATATATTACCCAAAAACTAATTTTCTTTATATTTATCATGTCCGAGTACTATCAAAGTACTCCCCGAGTCCTCCCTCCAGGGGGGTCGGCCGCCTAGGGACCGCTCAGCGACTTTTTTGCAACATTGATCCCGGTGCATTTATTCAATCTTCTTAGATTTGTGAGGGTTAGTTGGTGAGACCGAGAGGTGATCTAGCGAACTTTAATGAGCCTTAGTTGATTATTTTAAGATCCCGGTGTCGTGTGATTAGTTAATTCCATTAGCCGTTGAACTGTCAATAGGATTCTTGCCTAGGTAGTCGTTTCTCCATATTTGTTAAAACCTCGTTAAGTCCCGATAAGTTTTCTTGTTAGTTTCGTTAAGTTAAGTTAGCTAAATTAATTAAAATAAAATAAAAAATAATAAAATCAATTAGAAATCTTTCAGGGTATGACTTGGATTAGGGTTTATAATTTGAGCCGTTCTCACGTGTCTTCGAGTTCGATATCCGGACTTTCCTCATCTTTGCTATACGCGATCGGTACACTTGCCGTTTGCCTGAACTAGGATAGATTGTTTGGTTTTTAAAGCTTAGTTGCGATTCGTTTATATATATATATATATATATATATATATATATATATATATATATAATATATATATATATATATATATATTCGCACATCAAGTTTTTGGCGTCGCTGCCGGGGACACGGTTTTGAGACGATTAGAGAACGACCTGAGTTTGGGGACTTACCTGTTTTCTTTTTACTTGTTTATTTGCTTTTATTTGTTTTTAGTTTAATTTTATCTTAGTTAATTTTAGTTTTTCTTTATAGTCGTATGCGTCATACGCCATAAGGACCTCTGAAGATTGAAACGTCTGACGATACCGAGAAAGTCCAACCGGGGAGAGAGCGTTCTGTTTCACCGACAGGTTCTGATTCTTCTTCTACTTATATTTCTTCCGCATCTTCCAGGGAACATGGGTGACCAACCGCCTAGGAGAGTAGTAGCTGACTATGGTAGGCCGACAACGAATCCTCATTCAAGCATTACCTTACCAAACGGTGCCACCACTGGCAACTGGTCCATTCCTACCCACGTCATGCAACTCATCAAAACCGCACTCCAATTCGAAGGGCTGGAGAGCGAAGACCCTTCAAACCACATCGACATGTTTGTTCAAATCTGCGAAACTTTCCATATCGGCAACATGAACGATGAAGCCATCTATCTCCGTCTCCTTCCCTTCTCACTTTCCGGAAAAGCCTACAAATGGCTGAAGTCACTACCTACTGGATCCATCACCACTTGGGCGGGCCTTCAAGAGAAATTTATGACCAAATTCTTTCCGCCATCTAAATCCGCTCGACTCCGTGAGGAGATTTGCTCCTTCCGCATGATATCCGACGAGTCTTTCGGGGAAGTTTGGGAAAGATTCAAGGATCTCTTTCTTAGTTGTCCTCATCATGGTTTAGATAAGTGGATGCTCATCGAGAAATTCTACAATGGAGCCACTCAGCACGTGAGAGAGATGTTGAACCAAACTGCTAACGGGAACCTCCTTAAGAATAAAGATCCCGATGAGTGCGTCGTCCTTTTTGATGATCTAGCAGCTAGCTACGAGGGGCACGGGGGCAGAAATTCTTCCACGTCATCGAGAGGAGTACTTCAGGTCGATTCGAACACTAGCAAGCAGGCGCAGATTAATGCTTTGAACAAACTCGTTAGAGATCTTACCATTAAGAGCGTCGCAAAGTGTGAGGTTTGCCGAGGGGGTCACGACACCATTGACTGTCTTGTTCAGCAGGGTAGCAATCAGGAGGAGGTTGTCTTCGTCAACAACCCCTTGAGATATCAAAACCCCGCCTTCGGCGGGAACATTGGCTGGAGAAATCAGAATAATTATCGATGGGGACAAGCCAGTGTCTACCAAGCCCAATACCAAAACCAGCGTCGAGAGAATCTATCCGGGCAGGGGAGTTCGGGTCAGGAGAGTTCGTAACAAGCGGGGAGAGAGGAGAAGAAAGCCTCACTGGAGGAGATGATGGTTGAGCTGCTGAAGCGAGATGAGAGGAACCAAGTGACGAATGAGGCGAAATTTGCGGAACACGATGCTATGCTAAAGAACCAAGCCACGTCTCTAGCTAATCTTGAGCGTCACGTCGGAGAGATTGCCAACCAGTTATCTGAGAGAGCACCAGGTTCACTACCGAGCAATACCGAGAAAAATCCGAGAGGGTTCGCCAAGGCAGTGACTACTAGGAGTGGTGCTAGAAGAGAAAAAGAAGCTGGTCCTTCGAGAGTTGTCACATCTGCGGTCGATGAAGAGGAGCAGGTGGACGAGGAGATCCAGATGGAGCCTCCTCCAGCCGAGGCACACCAGCAGACTATTCCAGCGAGCACGAAGTCGACCGATATACCTTCATCATCATCAAACCCACCTCTAAGAGTCTACAAACCCAAATTGCCTTATCCTGGGAAACTCCGATCTGACAGAGACGATGAGCAAAACTCCAAGTTCTTCGAACTTCTCAAACAGCTTCACCTGAACATTCCTTTCCTTGAGGCGCTTACTCAAATGCCCAAATATGCCAAATTCCTCAAGGACATTCTTTCCAATAAGGAGAAGCTAGCGGAGGTCTCGTCTATTCCGTTGAGTGTTGGGTGCTCTACAGTTTTGCAGAGCAAGTTGCCTGAAAAGATGGCCGATCCTGGAAGTTTTACAATTCCCTGCATCTTAGGCGACGATACGGTTCGACATGCTTTGGCCGATCTTGGGGCCAGCATCAATCTCATGCCGTATTCTGTGTTCAGTAAGTTGGGCCTTGGAGAACCAAGGCCAACCCGAATGAGTATCCAACTTGCTGATCGATCTATGAAATATCCGCGATGGGTGGTCGAGAACATGCTTGTTCGTATCGACAAGTTCATCTTCCCGGTGGACTTTGTCATTCTGGATATGAATGAGAATGATAATGTCCCGCTCATTTTAGGCCGACCATTCCTTGCCACCGCACAGGCGTTGATCGACGTCCATGAGAGAAAATTGATTCTGAAAGTTGGGGATGATAACGTCACCTTTGACGTAAGAGAGTCACTCAAACACCCCAAGTCGGCGGACGACTCCCTGTATTTCGTTAACACCATCGTATCGCATGTGCGGGAGTTTTTCACTGACATCTGTGGAGGTCCTACCTAGGACCCACAGATTCTCGATAAGGAGATTTCAGAGGTCGAGATGGTTGCCATTACTACTCAACCATTGATGGATGACACCTTGTCACTATCCCTAGATTCAGAGTCAGCTGTTGAGATCGTGCGAGACGATCCGATGGACCGACCCTCTATTGAGAGCCCTCCTCCTTACCTAGAACTTAAGGATCTACCCGATCATCTAGAGTATGCATTTCTGGACGAGGAGAGGAAGCTACCCGTCATCATCGCGTCTGCCTTGACGGAGGTCGAGAAGTTGAAGTTTTAAAGGTGCTGATAGCGCACAAGGAGGCGATAGAATGGAAGATCATCGACATCAAAGGGATTAATCCCTCGTTCTGCACTCATAAAATTCTCATGAAGGATAATTTCAAATCCGTCGTTCAGCCTCAACGGAGGCTTAATCCGAAAATGCTAGAGGTCGTTAAGAAAGAAATCATTAAACTCCTTGATGCGGGAATCATTTTTCCCATCTCTGATAGCGCCTGGGTGAGTCCGGTCCAAGTGGTTCCAAAAAAGGGTGGCATGACTCTCGTCACCAATGAACGGAATGAGCTTATTCCCACTAGGACTGTGACCGGTTGTAGAGTCTGCATCGACTACCGCAGACTGAACGACGCCAATAGGAAAGATCACTTTCCATTACCCTTCATTGATTAGATGCTTGAGTATTTGGCGGGTTAGCAGTACTACTGTTTTCTGGATGGTTTCTCCGGGTATTTCCAAATCCCGATCTCTCCCCATGATTAGGAGAAAACCACATTCACCTGCCCCTACGGCATGTTTGCCTATAAAAGCATGCCTTTTGGACTCTGTAACGCTCCAGCTACTTTCCAGCGATGTATGGTGGCGATCACATGATCGAGGATTCCATGGAGGTCTTCATGGACGATTTTTCTATCTTCGGGAATTCTTTCGATCATTGTCTCTCCAACCTTGATAGGATGATGGCTCGTTGAGTCGATACCAACCTAGTCCTCAACTGGGAGAAGTGTAACTTCATGGTATGTGAGGGCATCGTTCTAGGACATAGGGACATAAGATCTCGAGTGCGGCGATCGAGGTCGATCGAGCTAAAATTGAAACAATTTCTAATTCCCCCCCCCCCCCGCCTACTTCTGTAAGATCCATCCGTAGCTTCTTAGGTCATGCAGGTTTCTATCACCGGTTCATTAAAGATTTCTCGAAAATTGCGAGACCGATGACCAAGCTAATAGAGAAAGACGCTCCATTTGTCTTCTCTGAATAGTTTATCGAGGCGTTTGATCTTCTAAAAGACAAACTCGTTAACGCCCCGATCATGATTGCTCCCGACTGGTGTTTGCCATTCGAATTGATGTGCGATGCGAGCGACTATGCCGTAGGAGCCGTGCTTGGAAAACGGAAGGAGAAGCACTTCCACCCGATCTACTATGCTAGCCGGACCCTAAACAGTGCTCAGGAGAATTACACTACCACCGAGAAAGAGTTATTAGCTGTGGTGTTTTTATTTGATAAGTTTAGGTCCTATCTCGTTATGTCCAAAACAGTCGTCTACACGGATCATGTTGCCATTCGTTATCTTTTCAACATGCAGGACGCTAAGCCTCGTCTTATCCGATGGATCCTGCTGCTTCAGGAGTTTGATATAGAAATCCGTGATAAAAAAGGGACCGAGAATGTGGCGGCCAATCACTTGTCACGTCTTGAGAAAGCCGAGATTGGAGATGCTGGGGTCAACATCAATGACCATTTCCCGATAGAGAATCTCATGTTTGTCAGAGCCCAGGATGATGGCTACCCATGGTTTGCCGATATAGCGAACTTCCTCGTCGATGGTTCCCTCCCTAGGAGGATGTCTCACCAGCAAAAGAAGAAATTCTTTGCTGGCGTAAAGTTCTACATCTGGGATGACCCGTTTCTGTTTCTTATAGGTGCTGATCAGCTTGTGAGAAGATGTGTGGATATTGAAGAAGGGTGACGGATTTTGAGCCATTGTCATGAGGGACCGACAGGAGGTCACCATGGTGAGGTTCTTACTGCTAAGAAGGTCTTCAATTCAGGATTCTATTGGCCTTCAATTTTCAAAGATGCTCATACGTTCGTTAAAAGCTGTGACCGATGCCAGCGTGTCGGTAACATCTCATCCCGAAACGAGATGACCCAAAATGCTATCCATGTTTGTGAGGTTTTTGACATTTGATGTATTGATTTTATGGGCCCATTCCCATCGTCTAGAGGGAACAAGTACATACTTGTAGCAGTTGATTACGTCTCCAAGTGGGTCGAGGCCAGAGCCTTGGCCACTAACGACGCCCGAGTAGTAGTGAGATTTCTGAAAAATCTTTTCTCTCATTTTCGTGTACCTAAAGCCTTGATTAGCGATCGAGATACTCACTTCTGCAACGCGCAGATGGAGAAGGCGTTGCAACGCTATGGGGTCACCCATCAGCTTGCGACTGCCTATCACCCACAGACCAGTGGACAAGTAGAGGTGAGTAACAGGGGCATTAAACGCATTCTTGAGAAGACGGTGGGGCTAACCCGAAAGGATTGGTCCGACAAATTAGATGATGCTGTGACACCCGGTAATTTCCCAATCCTATAAACTAAGTAATCAACCTAATAATTAGGTGATTGTAAATATTGAGCGCGCTATGTTAGAATCAGCGCGGGCACGTTATGTGCGCCCTGCGCGAGCGCGCTATGTTAGAATCAGCGCGGGCACGTTATGTGCGCCCTGCGCGAGCGCGCTATGTTAACGCGGGCATGTTATGTGCGCCCTGCGCGAGCGCGCTATGTTAGAACCAGCGTGGGCATATATTATATGCGCCATGCGCGAGTGTTTTGGCTTTATGTTTTCATGTAACTTAACTTTATGATGGGTTGACCGTCCCGCATGATGCTAAGGCGGGTGCATCCCAAATCATTTATGCGCGTGCGGAAAGGGAACTAACCTCCCCGCATGGCGGGAACATTGAGAGCTAGTTTGTCTGAAGCTCCAAGATGGAATTGACTTCAACATAACTGATCACTATGTTGAAATACCAAGACCACCTGGAGAATCTACAAATGAAACTCAATGTCCCTGACTGCGAGAAGGTTACGCACCTACCCGCAGCAAAGAAATGTCCTTCACGCAGAAAGCTATGCGCACAAAGTTATACGCGCAGAACACTTGGTTTATTCTCCAGATGTAAGGAGATTATTCCCGCCCAAAAGGAAACAGTAGCGTGTTTCAGAGATTTCTACTTTTTACTGTACACTGACAAAAGTACCTGAAAAAGCACACTGTAACATGAAAAGTCAACTGTCAGCCACCCTACTCCCACCAACCACAAACCTGCATGTCCTGTCCAAATCAAATCAAAATCTTTTATCCACTACTCCACTTTTAAATAAATAATAATAATTTCCATACTTTATCATCATTACACCTAGATATGAAAAGATTTCAATCCCCTAAAGCAAGGGATTGTGTTCCCTTGAGTTTGCCTATAAATATGTAACCTACATTATCACCCAAAACACACTTGAAACTTCTCTCTTAAGAACTGCAAACTTGCACTAATCATCTCCCAAGCATCCGTTGTTTTCATTATCGATCCTGTTACTAGGTAAGCCGAGAATATAACCTTGAGATCTACTTTCCAACCCTTATATTCTCCTATTTCTTGATCTTAATATATATACTTCTTGTTATTTAATCGTATTCTAGACCTTCAATTCCGAGGCCAACACCAAGAAAACCCGAATCTCGATTAATCCCTTAACAAGAACCACAGGTGAGTCTCACAGCCCCTATTTTCACTGTTTTCACTACTTTTAAACTGTTTTCGGGGCGAGGGACACGTACTTAAATAATGTTTTATCATGGTATACTTACAAGCTACGCAAGCGATTGTGTTTAAATTATGTTTCATGATGAGCAATGCGAACGGTTATCTATGGTTTTCGATGTATGTGCGCTAGAATTCGAGTAAGTGATCACTTTACCATTGGAACTCTAAGGGTAGGGACTGCTGGTTTGATCCACCCACTCGTAGGGGTCGCACCTCTTACACAGACGAGTGCCTAGCGTGTCACGGGGCAGTACTATGGGATTGAGCCCGCTCGTAGAGGTCGCTCCTCTTACGCAGACGAGCGCCTTGTTTCCGGCACAACGTCTGCGCGTAACCCGCGGGACGGTATTACTTGTTTCGCTCGTAGTGGCAGCGCCACTTACACAGACGAGCACAGTTCCCAGAAATGTTCGCGCGTAACCCGCGGAACGATTTTATCAGATTATGTTATCAGAACTATGTTTTACTAAGCATGTGTTTCAATGATGCTATCAGAATTATGTTACAGAATGATTTTTATCAAGACTATGACGCGATACGATTTATCAAGTTACTAAAACTTGTGAACTCACTCAGTTTATACTGATTCAAATGTTTTTACGTGTCTTTCAGGAGATAACTAGGTAGCGCATGGAGTCACACTTAGAGCACCTCACGCTGAACATCTAAAACTAGCTTTTTGGAAGATTTTAGTTCTATCCCTTCGATGCGCGTGGTTGTTCCCGCAGCGCAAGGGGATATGGCGTGGAAATCTTCAACAGTTTTTATACTTGGATGTTTTTTTTATGTCATTTTTAAACAATGTAATGTATTTGTATTAAACATTTCATGCGCAATGAAAATCTTATTTTGAATGTTTGCAATGGCCCGTGCTTAATTATCAATCCCCACTCGCGCGCGCCCGGCTGTTTCCGCCGCTCAGGGCCGGGTGTGACAGATTGGTATCAGAGCACTGGTTATAGCGAACTAGGAAAAGAAGTTTTAACCTAGACTATAACCGTTGGGGGAATCGCGTGAAATATTTTTCAAAGAAAATATTTTCAAAAGAAACTATACACACACTTAGGAACACGGGTCACACAGTCTAGTAAATAAAGATAAAAACATTATGTGCTCAGAGTACATGCGCTAAGTTGATATATTTTCACTCTTTTAAAGCGAGAATGCCTCCAACTAGAGCGAAGGGAATTACCATGACACCAGAGGAACTCGCGGAAATAATCGCACAAGCGATCGCAACACACGAGGCCAGCAAGGCCGAATCAAGTCAGGGTCGTCAGAATGAGACCCCAGAACCCGAATCAGGAGCCTTGGACAAAGGATGCTCCTACAAGACATTTATGGCCTGTAAGCCTTGGCCATTCAAGGGTACCGAAGGGGCCATTGGGCTCTACAACTGGATTGACAAGATGGAGACAGTTCTCTCCATTAGCGGATGTAGTGAGAACCAGAAGGTCCTTTACGCGACCTGCATGTTCCAAGAAGCAGCTTCGTCTTGGTGGAAGCTTCAAGTGAAGACATTGGGGCGAGAAGTTGCTCTCCACAGGACCTGGGAGGAGCTGAAAGAGATGATGATGAAAAAGTTCTGATCTCGCGCAGAAATTCAGAGCCTGCAACAGGAATTCTGGAACCACACCATGGTAGGAACGGATATCGACGCCTACAACAACCGGTTCAACGAGCTTTGCCAGTTGGTGCCAGACATGGCAAACACAGAGGAAAAGAAGATCGAGAGGTATATCTTTGGGTTACCTCCTGTTGTTAGGGTTCCGCTCAACGCCGCAGCGCCTCCAACCTTTGATGAGGCGGTAGCGCGGGCCATCACCCTTACAAGGGATACGGTCCGTGCGGGTATGTTGACTACGCGCGGAAACGAACAGCGAACCTCTGACTCCAAGAGGAAATGGAACTCTCACCACCGAGGGTCCGACTCCAAGCAGCCACCGTTCAAGAAGCAGGAGAGCGCAAGGGTTTACGCGATCCAAGCCGCGGAGCCAACAAGGAAAGGATACAGTGGGCCTTACCCATGGTGCAACAAATGCAAGTTTCACCACGAGGGTGAATGCGCGAGCGTCATGTGCGCCAAACGTGGCAGACCAGGGCACAAGACGATGAATTGCCGTATCAGAGAAGCTGGAGCGAGCGACAACTGCTACGCATGCGGGAAGCCAGGGCATTTTAGTCGGGATTGCCCGCAAAAGGGAAATCAAGCTCGCGGGAGAGCTTTTGTGATCGGCGCGGGCGAAGCTAAAGAAGAGCCGAATGTGGTAACCGGTACGTTTTTGTTTAACGGCCATTTTGCATCTGTCTTATTTGATACTGGCGCTGACCTAAGCTTTATATCCACTGAGTTTAAAGACTCCCTAGGCTTAGCGACCAGTAGGCTAGACACACCTTATACTATAGAACTAGCCAATGGTAGGCAGTTATGCGCGAACGAAAGAACTGAACAATGTGTAATAGTCATGGGAGGTCACGGGTTCAATATTAACTTGTTGCCAATAGACTTGGGAAGTTTTGACATTGTGGTAGGTATGGATTGGTTAGTCGAGAACCACGCGGAAGTTATTTGCCATGAGAAGCAGGTTCGGGTCCCACTGTTGAACGGAGAGACCTTGGTAATTCAAGGGGAAAGAAGGGGAGTTGCGACAAAACTGATTTCGTGCCTAAAGGCGCGCAAGTGCCTAAGGAAAGGGTGCTATGCCTTCCTGGCGCATGTAGTAGAGAAGAAAGGAGATGAGCGAAGAATTGAAGACTTACCAGTAGTGCGCGAATTTCCAGAAGTTTTTCCTGAAGATTTGCCCGGATTACCGCCACCGCGACAAGTTGAATTTCGTATTGATTTAGTCCCAGGAGCTGCGCCAGTAGCTCGAGCGCCTTATCGACTAGCTCCATCTGAGATGCAAGAGCTATCCAATCAGTTACAGGAACTATTGGATAAGGGTTTCATACGCCCAAGCTTTTCACCTTGGGGAGCTCCAGTACTGTTTGTTAAGAAGAAGGATGGTTCGTTCAGAATGTGTATTGACTATAGGGAACTGAACAAGCTGACAGTCAAGAATCGGTACCCCTTACCGAGGATTGACGACTTATTTGACCAGTTGCAGGGATCCAGTTATTATTCAAAGATAGATCTACGGTCAGGATACCACCAACTTAGGGTCCATGAGGAAGATGTGCCGAAAACAGCCTTCCGAACTAGATACGGCCATTATGAGTTCTTAGTGATGCCTTTCGGGCTAACTAATGCGCCGGCTGTATTCATGGATCTGATGAACCGCGTGTGCAAACCATACTTGGACAAGTTTGTGATTGTATTTATAGATGATATTCTGATTTACTCTCGGACCAAGGCCGAGCATGAGCAACACCTGAGATTGATTTTGGAATTGTTGAGGAAAGAAAAGTTGTATGCGAAGTTTTCCAAGTGCGAGTTTTGGCTTAGAGAAGTTCACTTTCTCGGTCACGTTGTAAACAAGAAAGGAATACACGTTGATCCTTCCAAAGTCAAGGCCATCGAAAACTGGGAAGCGCCAAAAACCCCAACTGAGGTGAGGCAATTCCTAGGACTAGCTGGCTACTATCGACGCTTCATTGAGAACTTCTCCAAGATAGCTCTACCTCTGACCGCGCTAACTCAGAAAGACAAGAAGTTTGTTTGGGGCGAAAATCAGGAAGCAGCGTTTCAAATGTTGAAACAGAAGTTATGTAGTGCGCCAATTTTGTCTCTGCCCGAGGGGACGGATGACATCGTCGTTTATTGCGACGCTTCATATCAGGGACTCGGATGTGTCCTTATGCAGCGAGACAAAGTCATAGCGTATGCCTCGCGCCAACTCAAGACCAATGAAAAGAACTACACAACGCATGATCTGGAACTTGGAGCGGTTGTCTTCGCGCTAAAGATTTGGCGCCATTACCTCTATGGTACAAAGTGTATAATCTTTACGGATCACAAGAGCCTTCAACATATATTTGATCAAAAGGATTTAAACATGAGGCAACGAAGATGGGTTGAATTGTTGAATGATTATGATTGTGAAATAAAGTATCACCCTGGAAAGGCGAATGTGGTAGCAGACGCGCTAAGTAGGAAGGAGCGAATAAAAACGCTACGAGTCAAGGCTCTAAAACTGACCATTCGCGCAGAGCTCTCTACCCGCATCCGAGACGCTCAGCAAGAAGCCTTGAAACCAGAGTTTGCTAAAAACGAATCCCTTGGGGGTATGATTAAGAGTTTGGAACTTAAAGAGAACGGCAATCTATATTTCGCTAACCGCATATGGGTCCCTCTCAAGGGAGGATTGCGCGAGCAAGTACTAAACGAAGCTCACAAGACGCGGTATTCCGTACATCCTGGCGCAGACAAGATGTACCAAGATGTTAAAGCGCTGTATTGGTGGCCCAATCTTAAAGGCGCCATCGCGACGTATGTCAGTAAGTGCCTGACGTGTTCAAAGGTAAAGGCTGAATACCAGAAACCATCAGGGTTGCTTCAGCAGCCAGAAATTCCCATGTGGAAGTGGGAACAAATCTCTATGGACTTCATCACCAAACTGCCAAGGACACCTGGGGGTTACGACACGATCTGGGTTATTGTGGATCGGTTAACTAAGTCAGCGCACTTCCTGCCGATCAAGGAAACCGATAAGATGGAAAAGTTAGCCCGATTGTATATTCGAGAAGTAGTTTCAAAACATGGAGTCCCAGTGTCCATCATTTCTGATAGAGATAGTCGGTTCACATCAAGGTTTTGGAGATCGTTACAATGGGCTTTAGGTACTCGTCTTGACATGAGTACGGCATATCATCCCCAAACGGATGGACAAAGCGAGCGAACAATCCAGACATTGGAAGATATGCTGCGCGCTGTGCGCAATCGATTTCGGTGGTAGCTGGGATACTCATCTCCCATTGGTTGAATTTTCTTACAACAACAGTTATCACACAAGCATCAAGGCTGCGCCGTTTGAAGCTTTGTATGGGCGCAAGTGTAGATCCCCACTGTGCTGGGCTGAAGTGGGTGACAAGCAAATGACTGGTCCAGAATTGATCCAAGAAACAACAGACAAGATTTTTCAGATAAGGGATCGCCTTAAGACAGCGCGCGACAGACAGAAGAGCTACGCAGATGTGCGAAGGAAACCATTGGAGTTTCAAGTAGGGGATAGAGTACTTTTGAAAGTCTCTCCATGGAAAGGAGTCCCCCGTTTCGGCAAGCGAGGAAAGTTGAATCCGCGCTATATTGGACCATTTGAGATCCTGGAAAGGATCGGTCCGGTTGCTTATAAACTCCGTTTACCCGCCGAACTCAGTGGAGTTCATGATACGTTTCATGTGTCCAACCTCAAAAAGTGTTTATCTGACGAAACGTTGATTTTACCGTTGGAAGAGATTCACATCGACAAACAACTGCACTTCGTAGAAGAGCCTATAGCCGTAACCGATTGGAAAGAACAAAAGTTGCGCAGAAGTCGAATCAAGTTAGTAAAGGTTCAATGGAACTCAAGGCGTGGGCCTGAATTTACTTGGGAAAGAGAAGATCAAATGCGCCAGAAATACCCACACCTCTTTCAGAACATGGCATCTGCCAGCGACGTCTCCTAAATTTCGGGACGAAATTCTCTTAACGGTGGGAGAATGTGACACCCGGTAATTTCCCAATCCTATAAACTAAGTAATCAACCTAATAATTAGGTGATTGTAAATATTGAGCGCGCTATGTTAGAATCAGCGCGGGCACGTTATGTGCGCCCTGCGCGAGCGCGCTATGTTAGAATCAGCGCGGGCACGTTATGTGCGCCCTGCGCGAGCGCGCTATGTTAGCGCGGGCATGTTATGTGCGCCCTGCGCGAGCGCGCTATGTTAGAACCAGCGTGGGCATATGTTATATGCGCCATGCGCGAGTGTTTTGGCTTTATGTTTTCATGTAACTTAACTTTATGATGGGTTGACCGTCCCGCATGATGCTAAGGCGGGTGCATCCCAAATCGTTTATGCGCGTGCGGAAAGGGAACTAACCTCCCCGCATGGCGGGAACATTGAGAGCTAGTTTGTCTGAAGCTCCAAGATGGAATTGACTTCAACATAACTGATCACTATGTTGAAATACCAAGACCACCTGGAGAATCTACAAATGAAACTCAATGTCCCTGACTGCGAGAAGGTTACGCACCTACCCGCAGCAAAGAAATGTCCTTCACGCAGAAAGCTATGCGCACAAAGTTATACGCGCAGAACACTTGGTTTATTCTCCAGATGTAAGGAGATTATTCCCGCCCAAAAGGAAACAGTAGCGTGTTTCAGAGATTTCTACTTTTTACTGTACACTGACAAAAGTACCTGAAAAAGCACACTGTAACATGAAAAGTCAACTGTCAGCCACCCTACTCCCACCAACCACAAACCTGCATGTCCTGTCCAAATCAAATCAAAATCTTTTATCCACTACTCCACTTTTAAATAAATAATAATAATTTCCATACTTTATCATCATTACACCTAGATATGAAAAGATTTCAATCCCCTAAAGCAAGGGATTGTGTTCCCTTGAGTTTGCCTATAAATATGTAACCTAAATTATCACCCAAAACACACTTGAAACTTCTCTCTTAAGAACTGCAAACTTGCACTAATCATTTCCCAAGCATCCGTTGTTTTCATTATCGATCCTGTTACTAGGTAAGCCGAGAATATAACCTTGAGATCTACTTTCCAACCCTTATATTCTCCTATTTCTTGATCTTAATATATATACTTCTTGTTATTTAATCGTATTCTAGACCTTCAATTCCGAGGCCAACACCAAGAAAACCCGAATCTCGATTAATCCCTTAACAAGAACCACAGGTGAGTCTCACAGCCCCTATTTTCACTGTTTTCACTACTTTTAAACTGTTTTCGGGGCGAGGGACACGTACTTAAATAATGTTTTATCATGGTATACTTACAAGCTACGCAAGCGATTGTGTTTAAATTATGTTTCATGATGAGCAATGCGAACGGTTATCTATGGTTTTCGATGTATGTGCGCTAGAATTCGAGTAAGTGATCACTTTACCATTGGAACTCTAAGGGTAGGGACTGCTGGTTTGATCCACCCACTCGTAGGGGTCGCACCTCTTACACAGACGAGTGCCTAGCGTGTCACGGGGCAGTACTATGGGATTGAGCCCGCTCGTAGAGGTCGCTCCTCTTACGCAGACGAGCGCCTTGTTTCCGGCACAACGTCTGCGCGTAACCCGCGGGACGGTATTACTTGTTTCGCTCGTAGTGGCAGCGCCACTTACACAGACGAGCACAGTTCCCAGAAATGTTCGCGCATAACCCGCGGAACGATTTTATCAGATTATGTTATCAGAACTATGTTTTACTAAGCATGTGTTTCAATGATGCTATCAGAATTATGTTACAGAATGATTTTTATCAAGACTATGACGCGATACGATTTATCAAGTTACTAAAACTTGTGAACTCACTCAGTTTATACTGATTCAAATGTTTTTACGTGTCTTTCAGGAGATAACTAGGTAGCGCATGGAGTCACACTTAGAGCACCTCACGCTGAACATCTAAAACTAGCTTTTTGGAAGATTTTAGTTCTATCCCTTCGATGCGCGTGGTTGTTCCCGCAGCGCAAGGGGATATGGCGTGGAAATCTTCAACAGTTTTTATACTTGGATGTTTTTTTTATGTCATTTTTAAACAATGTAATGTATTTGTATTAAACATTTCATGCGCAATGAAAATCTTATTTTGAATGTTTGCAATGGCCCGTGCTTAATTATCAATCCCCACTCGCGCGCGCCCGGCTGTTTCCGCCGCTCAGGGCCGGGTGTGACAGATGCTTTGTGGGTTTCCGTATAGCGTACAAAACTCCGACCGGTTCCACACTGTTTCAGATGATTTATTGGAAAGCCTGCCATCTACCTATTAAGTTAGAGCACTGTGCTTTTTGGGCGCTTCAAACAGTTAACCTCGATCTTTCATTCGCGGGCGAGAATCGTTTCCATCAGATACATGAGTTAGAGGAACTTCGCGATCATGCCTATGCACACTCGTACAATTATAAGCTGAAGACCAAAGAGCTGCATGATAGGAAGTTGAGAGGTGATAAATAGTTCAAGTGTGGGGATCGGGTTTTGCTATATAATTCCCGATTACGGTTATTTCTGGGGAAGCTGAATTCCCGATGGTCAGGCCCGTTCACCATTACTGAGGTATTCCCATGTGGCACAATTGAGATTGAAGACGAAAGTGGGAAGTTCAAGGTGAATGGTCACTGGTTAAAGCACTACATAGGCGAGCCAACTGCTGATCAGACAGTCGAGGTGTTCTACCTTGACCTGCTCACCGAGGCGTAGACGTGTTAGATGCATCACTTGGGAGAGAGCTCGAGTTGTAGAGTATGTATCATGATTTTCTTTATCATCTGTTTTATTTATTTTATTTTTGTTAGTTATAAAAAAATAATAACAAAAAAAATTAAATAAAAAAATAGAAATAAAAAATTAAAAAATACAAAAACACAAAAATATGAATATTTCTTATTTTTTGTTTTCTGTTTTGTATGCTGCTACATGCAAGCGAGTTTGAGTTATTGCAGGTATTATTATGCGCATGGTAGCTCTGATGGCATTTTGGAACTGGTTCCCCAAGGTTGCGGCCGCAAATGAAATGCTATACGGTCGCTCGATTGATTCACAGCTGATGCAGATTCTGCATATAAACCAGGGGAGTAACTCGTTCTCTGTTTTACTTTTGATTACTTTAAGTTTTTATTTTTATTTTATTTTATTTCTTTTATTTGTTCTCATCGAGGACAATTTCGTTCTAAGTTTGGGGATGAGAATTTATTTTACTTAGTTGTAGAAAAAAATTTAAAAAAAATGAAAAAAATAAAAAAATGTTTTGTTCTTTCACTAAAAATTATGTCGGCTACTTAAGTTCGAGGGACATATATTTGTATATGTTTGGTCCTGTTATCTACCTGTAGACATAGGGGATAGCCATTGACCCGAAAACTGAAAGTTGCTGGGGTGACTGAATGTTAAAAATAAAAAAAAAGAAGTTTTTAAAAAAAATGTCCATTGAAAATTGTTTTTGTTCTACATTAAGTAGGAAATGATATTATTACCGCTGTGTTAACGAACTCTCAGAACTTTTGAAATATAAAAAAATAATAATCAAAGAAGAGATGGTTTGCATATTTGATTTGGGATGTGTCGGTAGGCCCAACTAGCTTTGATAGTCCTCTTTAGCAGATTTTTTATATATATAATAATTTAAAAAATGGTGAAACTGAATTTCGATGCTTAGGGAGGATTACCATAATCTGAAAACTTTGAGATGGTAAGACCTAGATGCACTCAAACCAGCACACCACCACATGTCCATCTTTTTACGAGCTTAGAAATAGTTATATACTTTAGGGTGATATAAAAAAAAACGAAAAAAAATAAAAGAAAAAGAAGAATAAAAAAAGTATGTTAATGAAAGTTATGTGTACTCTGAAAAGTTGTTCCAAAAAAGAAAATGCTTGTGAGAAAATTATGTATTGTAAAATGCCAAAGAAGTATTCTTTAAAGTTAGTGAAGGAGGCCAAAGATGCACATACTAGACGGGACTTAGAGTTTACGTGTTACCAAGGGGATAGTGACTCTAAGGATACACTATTGGAGCTCGAAGGTTCTTAGTCAATAAATATCAAATTAGGAATTTATAGGACAAAGTCCAATAATATTTAGGAATAGCTCGTACGACCTCCACAGGACCATTTATCCATCAAAATTTCACCGAGTGCATCTAATTAGTACCATCAACGAGTCCTTGGTTTATGGTGATTTGTCAAACAGTTTGCTTCAACTCTAGTCTTCTACCTCTCTTTGTCTGAGATGGGGTAGGTTTAGCCTTAATTTTTGGACTTAAAACGTTTAATGCAATTGGGGGCTTGATAGGTTAGTGGTTGGGTTTAAATGGACAACAATATCGGCAATCGCGGTCAATATGTCGAGCTGTTTCTTGTGCTTTAGTAATGTTAAATAATCTAGGAGTTTGTTGTTTTTCACTTGGTTATGATCCTGTGTAGATTTCTTTTTCATGGACGAAAAAAGTCTTAAGTGTGGGGATGTTTGATGTGTTGTAAAACACACTTATTTCCGCACCTTTTTATCACGTTTTATGTGCTTAATCGTATAATAAATAATAGTTAAGGCTTGTCTTTACATGATCTTACAAGGTTTAATAATTGTTGTAGGTTATGAGTTTTACAAGAGAAAATGTTCGGGTTTTTTTTTGAAGTCAAAAGAGGCCTTTATGATCATGTTTGAAGACTACAACTTAAGGCCCGACCCAAGCCCACAAGATCAAAGCCTTTTACACCATATTATAAGATAATATGTAATAATAATAAAAACCCTAGCCGGTTACTTGGTTTTTTTGCGATCGGAACAGGAAAGGAGAAAAGAAAGAAATAATGTTGTTTGTGGGAATTTTTAGACGGCTTGCATATTTAAGCTTTGTCTCTTTTAAAGAGACAATGTTTAATTTTTGTTTTGTGGCTGGGATAAAATCCCCCGAAATTACAAGTATAATATAAATATTCAAGCCAAGACCTCCATAACAATTCCGATCGGGACAGATCCATATCACCAAGAAAAGTTAAGTTTTGCATTGTGGTGAGCCAAGGAAGAAGAAGGAAGCCTAGGGGAGTCGGGGCAGCAACCGCAGTATGAAACATTATTTTTCTTCAAAGTGGTTTGCATTATTTATTTTATAAGTCCATCTCTATATTTCTTGATATGATGATTATGACTTTTGAATCTGTTAAGTTTTCGTTGGTTATGATTATTGGCTAAATATTTTGTACTACCTAGGTTGAGATGATTATTAACATTGTTTGACGGTTTATTTGGTTTTGATTTATTACTTGACATATTACTATTGAGAAGCTTTATATAATTCGATCTTTGATGTGTTAAAATATTGTATTTATATAATTATTGCTTGTGTGTCCGCGTATTACTCTGATTGATTGATTGTGTGTCGTTTGGTTAGAGTTCTACGTTTAGGTCTTAGACTTGGTGTTTTTGATTTGTTTGTGGTTAGCGCGACCATAGGAATCTTGAGGGCAATTATTTATTAAAATTCAATAGTTTCACCTTCCTAGCGACCGAGAGGTAATAGGGAGTCGGTTTGTCTCGTATCTTTATTCAGTTAGGTTAGAGTTGCGTGAAAGCGAGTTTTGGTCTTATCCGGTTTAGTTTTGGGTGCAAATATGTGTTTTAGATTGGGTTAGATTTTGTTACCCCTTTATCCCTATAATTGCTAGTACCAATTTTAAGCGAGTTTTGTGTCGTTGAGTCTGAGAGGAGATATGTCATTAGGGTACCTTAGTAATCTTTATCCTGGTGCATTTATTCAATCTTCTCAGATTTGTGAGGGTTAGTTGGTGAGACCAAGAGGTGATCTAGCGAACTTTAATCAGCCTTAGTTGATTATTTTAAGATCCCGGTGTCATGTGATTAGTTAATTCCATTAGCCGTTGAACTGTCAATATGATTCTTGCCTAGGTAGCCGTTTCTTGTAACATCCCGTTTTTCTAGTTTCGGTTAATAAAATGAAATATGAGTTATTATGAGTCGGGCTAGTGTTGGGTTATGGACTTGGGTTATGAAGGAAGGAAGGAAAGACCATGGGCTTAAGCCCATGATCCATAATTATATAAACCTTAAATCACCCATTTAATTTATTTCACACATATTCCATACACCACCAAAATACACACACTTAAGCTCTCTCTAGTTTTTCTCCATTTCTCTAGCCGAATCAAGATAGAAAACCGATCCTGATCCAAGGTAATGATAGTATGATGTGTATGAGCTTAAACCCGTTAGATATGGTCAATAAACGACGAGCCGACACCGTTAAACCATTTAAGTGGAATCGGGTATAAACCGAACCTAAAATGAGCTTAGGGATCACCCTAACTCAAATTATGGATCGAATGGGGCGAAAACAGGTGAAAAACGAGTCAAAACTCATTTTTCCGGCAAACCGCGTTTTTCCGGCGACTGCGCCGCCGTATGTACGAGGTAAGGGAATGTCAGAGAATGTTTCTGACATTCTCTGACCTAACCCTAATTCTTTAACGGAAAGTTAACGAACTAGGGGTGATTCGTCAAGTGATTCGTTAATGAAATCTTAACGAACTAGCCTTAGTTCGTATCCCAGTTCGCTATGGAAAAGGATAACGAATTACCCCTGATTCGCTATGACCGTTCGTTAAAGAGATAACGAATTAGAAAGTCCAATTCGTTACCTGGACTGATTTGTTATATGGACTGATTCGTTATATGGACTGGTTCGTTATGTCGACTAATTCGGTAAGGGACCAATTCGTTATAAGGTCCAATTCATTACAAGGACCAGTTCGTTATGATAACCCAATTCGTTAAGAGCAGTGTAACGAACTAGAAGTTTAACAAAATGACAGAATGGTCCCTGGACTTAGAAAAAGAATTATTTAATTACAAAGAAGCCCTTGAACTTTTAAGTTAACAAATTAATTAATGATTCAAAATTCTAATGGAAAGTGTGATAAGACAGCTTGATCCCAGCCAGGGGCTCTGCCCTTTGGACCCTGCTAGGGGCTGCCGCCCCTAGAACCCCGCTGCCCCCGGACCCCCGTTCGTTGCTGGATATAATTAGACTAGAAACGCGACATGGGTAGTGACAGTTAATTGATACGTGTAATTGTTATACAGTTAGTCGTGCACAGCTAAAGAAGGGAATAACTATTAACGGTGAACATAACCGCGCTCACGTGAGTTTCTAGCCCTACTTCCTTGTTATGTTTTCGGGGCTGTGTGCATACTCGATGTGATAGTTAATACACTTGCCTTAAATGGTAAGTATATGCCTTGTATGATTTATGTATGATGATTGCTTGATTGTATGTGAACGATCTTCGGATATTGCATGCACCGTCGGGTGGAAGTTAAGGATATGATTGATATATATTCTGTATTAATGATGTATGTATGAAGATATATGATGAATGAATAATGCATGTATGATATGTTGATGGTACGTGAACGATCTTCGGATATTGCAAGTATTGTCATGGAAGGTACGTAAAGACAGGTACGGTACAGATGCACGAAACAAAGGGACCAGACCCTAATAATATCTATGAGGATAGGGACCAGACCCTAATAATATCTGTGAGGATAGGGACCAGACCCTTATAATATATGTGATGGTAGGGACCAGACCCTTATAATATCTGTAATGTTAGAGACCAGACCCTTATAATATCTGTGAGGTTATAGAGCGGAAGACTCTTTAAATAGGATGGATAGTTATGTATGAAAAGTAAGTATGAATAATGTACACCCCTTCGAGCATGTGTGCAAGTATGTGAACTGATTGTATGTTGTATGATTAACTAGAACTCACTCAGTGTAGCTGACTTTTAGTATGCACGCAGGTGAGTAGAATGAAGCAGCTTGCATGAGGGGAAGCACATGGCATGAATTTGAAGAAGCTGGCATCTCAAGAAATGTTATGTTATTTTAAAGACAATGTTTTATGTTTAAATGTTTTGAATGCTCCTTAAGACAAGAATGGATGGTTATGTAATATAATGGTTTGAAAGTCGTATATTCCGCGTAAAGTTTTAATTAACTCTGATATTTAGAGCTGTGTTTATGAGTAAATCCAACTTTAAAGTGAGGCACCGGTAACGGGGCCTTACATTTCTCCATATTTGTTAAAACCTCGTTAAGTCCCGATAAGTTTTCTTGTTAGTTCCATTAAGTTAAGTTAGTTAAATTAATTAAAATAAAATAAAAAATAATAAAATCAATTAGAAATCTTTCAGGGTAGGACTTGGATTTATAATCTGAGCCGTTCTCATGTGTCTACGAGTTCGATATCCGGACTTTCCTCATCTTTGCTATACGCGACTGGTACACTTGCCGTTTGTGTGAACTAGGATAGATTGTTTGGTTTTTAAAGCTTAGTTGCGATTCGCGTTTTACTTTTATATATATATTTTCGCACATCAGAAGCTTTTACTCTCGTCGCATACCAAAGATCTACTCTGGGCACCCGTAAATGCGATCGTTTTTTCTCTTATACCAACTTAACTACCAAGAGCTCGAGCCTCAAATAAAGTTATTAAGCCCAAGTCTTGTATAGTAAGATCATTTAGGATTAGACTCGCCAGCCTTAACGAGCCTATTGTGTTTTTTAAGTTTTAACATGTATTAATTTCACATGTGTAACTGAGCTTGAGCCGAACTTTAGCTTGTTTAAGGCACCGCCAGGACTGTAAACGAACCAACGTTCAGTTCGTTGTGAACCGTTCGGGGGGGGGGGGGTTGTTTGTGTTTGTTCTTTTAACAAATGAACGAACATTAACAAATAATCTCGTTTGATTATTTAAATGAACGAACATAAACAGAGGTCCGAATCGTTCTATTGGGTGTGTGACGTTTGGTAGTGTCTTCACCAACGTTCGTTCTTTTATGCGCGTTAAGCTTGTTTGGATAATTAACTCTATATACTTAACTGGATTTATGTTTTGGCTGGTTATGTATTATGATTGGGATTAAGATTTTTGTTTTTTATTTCAAAATTTATATATGTTTATGTGTGTTCATTGTGTAATTATGTCATTTTGTCTTCGTTTAATTTGTTTGTGTTAATTTTCGTTCGGTTGCTTTCGTTTATGAAATTAACAAATGTACGCGAACACATTCGTTTCCTTTGTGACCAATCACGAACAAGAATTTATGTCCAGTATGTGTTTATAACTCGTTCGTTTGTTCGATAAATTCTTAACGAACGAACACGAACAGGGTATCGTCCGGTTCGGTTCAATTTACACCCCTAAGTGTTTATTTTTGTAAACAGGTTGGACCCCAGGCATACGATCCTTTTCCATGCAGCAACGGGTGGTGTTGGATCGTTGGCATGCGGCATGCCAATGGGCAAACGCGGTTGAAGCCACATACATTGGGACCGTATCCACAAAAGCGAAGGCAGTGCAAGCGAAGGAAGATGGATGTCACCATGTCATTATCTACAAAGAAGAAAACTTTGTTGATCGTGTTATGGAGATCACATCCGGAAAAAGAGTTGATGTTGTCTATGACTCTATCAGGAAAACCACATTTCAGATAATAATAGGTTGCGTGCTGTGGCGGACCCAAGAATTTTTCTTTGTGGGTATGAGGAGTTTTAGGATCGAATATTTATAGCTATCTATATGAAAACATAACAAAAGTACATCAACCGTCATTGGATACACATAATAGATACCGCGTGTAGTATGAACAAACCTTGTGTTTTGAATCACGGCTTGATGGCGTGTTTAAAGGTTCATGGACACATGGTCGCGTTCGGGATGGCATCCGGTGAACCTGAACCACCAAATTTCTTACAACTTGCAGAAAAAGGAATCTACTACACGGTCCCATCGGTAAGGCTTTACACAAAAGAATGGAACGGGCTCGTTGCAACTTCTAAAGAGTTTTCTCCAATATCGCTAAGGGAGTTTTGCGAGTTCGTGCAAATCACAGGTACCTTTGTCACAGGCGGCCCAAGCTCATTCCGACATTGAGAGTCAAAAAACAACATGATCCGTTGTGCTCATAACTTAGACTAATATCTGTCGGAGGCCTAATTAAATGTATTTGCATATGGTTTTTTTATCATATTGAAAATATTCTTTTTTCTTATCTTGAGTTTTATCTATTAACATTATGTTGAGATTTTAAAACACGATGTACGAATGATTTGGAATGATTTGGTGTTGTGCTTATGATACTATATCATTGGTGCCGGCCTACGCCAAGCTCTCAATTGGACCACGTGGTTGTGTCACGTCACCTTTTTAATATTTTTTGTTTTAATTTATTACATAGTTATTTTTTTTGCTTACCAATTTATTTTTAAGACTTAGTGCCGATCCCGTTAAAACCGACTGAATTCATGTCGACTCGTTGCCGCAACATGTTAAATTTTTGTCTTAATTGGTTCGTTACGTTTTTTTGTTTTTTTTTAATATGTTATTTGTTGTGTTTGGGGGTTGATGATTTTTTTTTGTTTAGTTTCGATGTCGTAACCCGATGCAGACCGAATTCGCATCGGTTCACCCCCACAACACACGGGTTTTTTTTAATATGTTAATTTGTTGTATTTCAGCATTGAGGAATTTAGTTTTCAGTTTAGTTGCGGCGCCATAATCAGATGCCTACCGAATTTGCGTCGACTCATAGCCACACTGCGTGGGTTTTGTGGGCTTTACCAATCGCTGAAACATCGTTTTAAATATGTTTTTGTTATTTTAATCTATACAAGTGCCAATACCAATATGTGTGTTACTTTTTTTAATATGTTAATTTGTTGTATTTCAGCATTGAGGAAATTAGTTTTCAGTTTAGTTGCGGCGGCATAACCAGATGCCTACCGAACTTGCGTCGACTCATAGCCACACTGCGTGGGTTTTGTGGGCTTTACCAATCGCTGAAACATCGTTTTAAATATGTTTTTGTTATTTTAATCCATACAAGTGCCAATACCAATATGTGTGTTACTTTTTTCATTTATTGCCGTTACCATTATAAACCTAACCGATACAGATCGCATTCATGATGCTGCAACGCCGCAACACGATGGGTTTGTTACCTAGTTTCCATTAACATTAAATTTAAAGCTTTTATGTGAGGTGGTGACTTATTTACTTGCATACTAAAGACGGTAGCTTATTAATATTGAGAAGTTAAAGTAAATGTGTCCCTTCATGTGATACATGAGGTTTAGTCTTAATTCTTATGGTGGACAATTGTGTAAATTTAGAAGATTTAGATGATGTGGAATCCTAGAATCAGAATTCGTTAATTCATCTAAGTTTTGGTTACGTTAATTTATATTTAAGTAAATGAGTAACAAAATATCAAACCAATGACGTTCAAAAGACTAGATATCAATGAATCCAGATTAATGAAACAATTACCACCATTATACCATCGCATGGTTCATACGTTTTCCAATGCATGTTTTAATCACTAGAAATCATAAATATGAAAACACAACATACCATCATGCAGAACTTGTGATTGATGAATCACACCCGACCCAATGCTAGAGCTTGGGTGTGACATTTGTGTAAAAATATCCACTCTCTCTTAAACTTATGCATTGGGATAATGCAAATGTCAGTTTCCTAATATCATTTTTTGTATGTGCTGCACTAAGCGTGATCCGCAGCCTGCAATTTACAAAAAAAAAAAAAAAAAAAACAAACTTAAAAATCATAGTTTATTTTTTTTTTATCTTATTATTATTATTATTGCTTTCAAATACTGAGATTTAGCCACCTGCATAAGTTAGGTGGGACCGTTGGGGGCCTGATTGCTGTTATATGAAAACCACATTTCAGCATGTGCCTGTATAAATATAACAAATCACCAAATTTACTAATACTTCCACACCACAAGGTACAGCATTAACAGCATATAACACAAGAAAAGGAAAGACACAGACCTGCTTGCTTTCAGGGCTTGCTCTTCACTGCCTACAACAAGGGAAATGATGTGACTTGTGATCGGGATTCCAGTCAGCGTGCGAAATTCTTGAACCCGATTCCAAATAGCCTTTCTACGCCATGTTTCCTTCTTTGCCACCACCACAGCAGCTAAACGCATTAAACATCATTCTCAAACGGGTGGGTGGCAATTTCAAACTATTAAATATTTGCCAATCACTTAATTGAATTTTGAAAATTACCATGTGCAGCAGCAATGATGGGTACAGGTGAAGAAGTTGAAAATATAAAAGCACGGCCGCGTGATTGTATCAGTTGTTTCCACCTTTTGCTGTACAAATAGCATTTAAAATAATTGTCAGTAACACTCGTTTTCTTAAAAAATATAATAACTTTGGAAAAGGTCATCATCATCGTACTCAGTATATCCCACCAATAACAAGGCTACGGTAGGGTCTGGACGGTAAGACGTAGACAGCCTTACCTCTACCCCGTAGGAATAGAGAGGTTGGCTGTTTCAATGAGACCCCGGCTCAAAAGTAGTTTTGCTTCAAGCCTTGGACATAAGGCACATAACACTCAACCATCAGCCGATTAGTACATGCACCCTTGTCTTCCGGCTATTAACACCACCACATGAGGCCTGATTAACGTTCCGCTACTTTTAACGTTTTTTCACGAAATTGGAAAAATAACGCCAACAATAGTGCAATTTCAACCCCCCCCCCCGGCGAGGGACATTATGCGCACACCGCAAACGGGGCGTTAAATAACATGTATCAATGATTCAACTCAAACCCATTATGATCCATTACCCGACACGCTCATCTTCTCACGTTTAGCAATTAGCATTAATCTTTGAATCAAGAAAAGAAGATTAAAGAACCTGCAAGCAATGAAACCACCATGACAACCAACAGCTTTACTAAGAGTGCCAATGCATATATCAACATCATTTGCACAACCGAACTCCTCGGGAACACCACCACCATTTTTACCACAAACCAGTGTCCCATGAGCCTACAGATCAAGATACAGCAACACATTAATGAAAGAAAGAAAAAAAAAGTGACCCGGTTGAGATTAGAACATAATCCAAATCAACTATCTTACACACACACACACACACAGAGTTGGCCAACTTTCTTTGTGAGTGTGATGCATAGTAAAGTTGTAGTCACTTAAATATTGCCATGTGGCGTTCATTGCCATGTATTTTCTAAAAGCTTTATTTTCCTCTATTAACTTGCATTCATTAACTACTTAAAACAAACTAAATATGTGGCGGTTGTGATTAATTTTTTTTTCTCACCATTCCAACATAAATTTGATTAAAAACAAAGTTGTAT
>NW_027502331.1:0-46569 GCF_021521415.1 Bidens hawaiensis | reverse complement strand
GAATCAGTATAAACTGAGTGAGTTCACAAGTTTTAGTAACTTGATAAATCGTATTGCATCATAGTCTTGATAAAAATCATTCTAAAACATAATTCTGATAGCATCATTGAAACACATGCTTAGTAAAACATAGTTCTGATAACGTTTCCTTTGATAAATCCGTCCCGCGGTTACGCTGCGAACATTTCTGAGAACCGTGCTCGTCTGTGTAAGTGGCGCTGCCACTACGAGCGAATAATACCGTCCCGCGGGTTACGCGCGGACATTTCTGAGAACCGTGCTCGTCTGTGTAAGTGGCGCTGCCACTACGAGCGAATAATACCGTCCCGCGGGTTACGCGTGGACGTTTGTGCCGGAAAACAAGGCGCTCGTCTGCGTAAGAGGAGCGACCTCTACGAGCGGGCTCAATCCCATAGTACTGCCCCGTGACATGCTAGGCACTCGTCTGTGTAAGAGGTGCGACCCCTACGAGTGGGCGGATCAAACCAGCAGTCCCTACCCTTAGAGTTCCAATGGTAAAGTGATCACTTACTCGAATTCTGGCGCACATACATCGTAAACCATAGATAACCGTTTGCATTGCTCATCATGAAACATAATTTAAACACCATCGTTTGCATAACTTGTAAGTATACCATGATAAATCGTAATTTAAGTACGTGTCCCTCGCCCCGAAAACAGTTTAAAAACAGTGAAAATAGTGAAAATAGGGGCTGTGAGACTCACCTGTGGTTCTTGTTAAGGGATTAATCGAGATTCGGGTTTTCTTGGTGTTGGCCTCGGAATTGAAGGTCTAGAATACGATTAAATAACAAGTATATATATTAAGATCAAGAAATAGGAGAATATAAGGGTTGGAAAGTAGATCTCAGGGTTATAATCTCGGCTTACCTAGTAACAGGAACGAATTGAAAATCAAACGGATGCTTGGACGATGATTAGTGCAATTTGCAGTTTTAAGAGAGAATTTTGAAGTGTGTTTGGGTGATAATTTGGGTTACATATTTATAGGCAAGATTTAGGGAACACAATCCCTTGCTTTAGGGGATTGTAATCTTTTCATATCTAGGTGTAATGATGATAAAGTATGGAAATTATTATTATTTATTTAAAAGTGGAGGAGTGGATAAAAGATTCTGATTTGATTTGGACAGGACATGCAGGTCTGTGGTTGGTGAGAGTAGGGTGGCTGACAGTTGACTTTTCATGTTACAGTATGCTTTTTCAGGTGCTTTTGTCAGTGTACAGTTAAAAAGTAGAAATCTCTGAAACACGCAACTGTTTCCTTTTTGGGCGGGAATAATCCCCTTATATCTGGAGATTAGGCTAAGTGTTCTGCGCGTATAGCTTTGTGCGCATAGCTTTCTGCGTGAAGGACATTTCTTTGCTGCGGGTAGGTACGTAACCTTCTCGCAGTTAGGGACATTGAGTTTCATTTGTAGATTCTCCAGGTGGTCTTGGTATTTCAACATAGTGATCAGTCATGTTGAAGTCAATTCCATCTTGGAGCTTCAGACAAACTAGCTCTCAATGTTCCCGCCATGCGGGGAGGTTAGTTCCCTTTCCGCATGCGCATAAACGTTTTGGGATGCACCCGCCTTAGCATCATGCGGGACGGTCAACCCATTAGACAATATAAAGTTATGGAAACATAAAACCAAAACACTCGCGCATGGCGCATATAACATATGCCCACGCTGGTTCTTAACATGGCGCGCTCGCGCAGGGTGCACATAACAAATACCCGCGCTGATTCTAACATAGCGCGCTCGCGCAGGGCGCACATAACATGCCCGCGCTGACTAACATAGCGCGCTCAGCGCAGGGCGCATATAACAAATGCCCGCGCTGATTCTAACATAGCGCGCTCGCGCATGGCGCATATAACAAATGCCCGCGCTGATTCTAACATAGCGCGCTCAGCGCAGGGCGCATATAACAAATGCCCGCGCTGATTCTAACATAGCGCGCTCAGCGCAGGGCGCATATAACAAATGCCCGCGCTGATTCTAACATAGCGCGCATAAAATTCACAATCACCTAATTTATAGGATTGGGAAATTACCGGGTGACACAGGTTATTACCCAACATGTATTTCGAGCAAGAACAAAACTTTGTCTGCATAAAATCTTAACCAAAAACTCAAGTTTTTGTTTTTTTTTTTGTTTTTAACCAAATCAATGGAATGTGAACTAAACCATGTAACTTTGTTAATAATTCCAGAAAATGCGGAGATTATAACCGGTTTGAAGCTGTAAAAATCATATTGAGTGCAGCCCTTTATAACCATAATCAACTTGGAGACTTTCGGTAACTCGTTTAAGCGAAAACTAGTTTAAAGACTAATCCATTTTAAAACCATTGAACCTCTGAACTTTATCACACATTTTCCAGCAACTAAGTATCATATTTTGTTTGTATAAAAGTATTTTGATGAAGTTAAAATAGTAATATAAAAACCGTGCCTTAAAACACCCGCAAACGACACATAAGTGGTCCGTTTGATCAAGAAACGAACCATGCAGTCTAGTTGCTGTTATGATACCGTTTTAATAGTCCCACATATATTATTCTAATGACATATAACCTGACCCAAACTTGTTTGATGTGAAAACATACATTTAAAACCAGATTATGCCCCTAACGGGCCAAAGCTGGGTCTGTACGAGTAAACAACAGCCCAATGTAACATTTTTAAAAATTCTTGAAATATTTAAACAACTTATTTTTATGTATTATAGCAGGTCCTAATTTGTTTGTTAACCAAAAATGAGTTCTGTTAAAAATTTAACATAAAGGTGCTAACGGGCCCAAACCGAACCGAAGCCGTTGTTAGGGTTCCGAGCACCCTATAACCAATATGAAACATTTAATAAATCATTAATAAGTATTAAAAGAGGTCCAAAGCTGTTTTGTGGTAAATAAACCGGATTTGAATCAATAAACGTGGCCAAGGGCATTTTTGGAACAAGAGAAAAAACCGGTTAATTCTTAAAAACTGAAAATACAGGAATATGTTTTTAGAACACAAACTTTTGAGTTAAATGGCCATAAGTAAGTTACAAAATGTTTAACGGTAAGCGGATTTAGAAAAAGGCCCGTTTACAAGTTTAAAATTGTTGTTTCGTTAAAACCGACGAGCGGGCCAGCTTTTAAAGACTAAAAGACTTCAAAAATATAAAATGGATATTTTCCAGTATTTATAATTAAAATAATTTATTATTATGTTATAAACCATTATTGATATTTACAACACCCTTTTTATTAAGAAATAGCGTTTAAACGAAAGTGACGCTAAAAACCGGCATGACCCGAACAAGCAATTGAAAAATATAAAGCTATGAAGTTTCTAATTTTTAATAGCAAGCATGAGCCAATAAAATCATAATTTTAGGGTTTACTTAGTTTACAAAAACTGTCTAAGCCTTTAACTCGGTTTTTGCCAAAATAAACGTTAAACGAAGTACGAGGACTAAAACCGTACAACCCAAAAATTTCTGAGATATCAGACCTGAAAATAACTCATTTTTATGATATATATAATTCTGGAAATGACAAGTTTCAGTTACAAAAGTATTCGTTTATTTAAACTATTCTTTCAAGACATTTCGTTAAAAACCGACAACACCATTGATAACCGGTATTGTCAACGTTTGTAAACACAGTACATGGTTGTTTAAATATGTATCATTAGACTTTTGATATCAATGAAATGTATACAAATTCTATGGTCATATGGTAACCCGAAGCCTAACTGAAAACCGAACTTTCCAAAAATAGAAACTTTATCGAAACCGACACATGAACCAAGGTAACTAAAAATCTCGGAAGCTGAATTATATACGTAAACACAAAACATTAATCTTATTAAGTTATTTAGGTACCAAACTTCCCATAAAAGGAAACTTTACTCATCAAGAACCAAATACGTTGGAAAACACAGAATTAACTAGCACACAATACCAATAGTGAATTTTACATTGTTTTTCGATAACTTATTGTTGATTAATATATATACTATGCGTACTTGGTGATTTCTAGCATAGTGCAAGCTCATTGATTATCTTTCATATACATATTGCATACGGACTGAGGTGAGTTTCGTGCTGCCCTTTTTACTTAAACTCTTTGGGCTGGATACATGCTGGTTTTACTTATGGTGTGATATTTATCAAGAAGTGTTTTACTGCTAAATTTTGTCCCAACTTTTACACAATCATTAGCCCAAGGGAATGGGTCGGAGGCTTGTATGGGTAGTACTATTTGGGAGACCCCCACGCACAGCGACCCTATGTTGGGTAAAGAACACTGAGATCTGCGGATCGTTGCGGCATATAACCTACATGTTTGATTATTGCTTTTAGCAGGGTGATAATCCGGGACGGTTTAACTTCTAGTCTGAGTTGGGGATACTTATGCTAGTTGCAGGTTTGATTGTGGACTTGATTGATGTGCACCATGCTTTATACTTACATACACGCAAAACTTGCGCGCTTTTATAAATGAACTATTTTATATGTGTATGTGAGCTAAACTCACGAACTCACCAACTTTTTAGTTGACACTTTTAGCATGTATTCAGGTATCTTGTCGATAGTGATTTGGATTAGCATTGTAATGAGCATGACTAAAGATAGAGGCGTAAGTCGAGCAAGAACAAAGAAGATTAGATGCCAATGAGATTAGTAGAACCCAACACGGATTGCAGCAGTGTCAGAGAAGAGAAAAGATAGTTGTGTAGTTACACCTTGTTTTAAATACATAGTGCAAACATTGTAGCTTATCTTTATTAATAAAATTCCGCTGTTCACATTGGTACCAATTTGTCCATAAAACAACTAGCCCCCACGGCAGGGTGTGACAAACGAGTTGTGTATAGTAATTTTTCGACCCCAAAAACCAAAGCTTTATTTTTAGTAGCATGAGATTTGCTATCCGAAAGAGGGTTGTGACACAAGTTGTTGCGTGTTTATTGTCACTTTATTGTAATTGTTTGGAAATTATTAAATGAATTATAATGTAATGAAATAAAAAATTTTATACAAAGTTTGTAATATTTAAACTTTTTACAAAGTTGAAGACAAAAAGTGCATTAATCATCATATTGGAATGGTTGTGTTGTCCCCTTGTCTTGTGGGGTTTTCTATTTTCTGTTACTTAGATTAGTACATACAAAAGTCATTGATGTATCATGCATACTATTGTGTAGGGCATATAGAGGTAGATGAGACAAAAGTGAGTCATTTTTGCATGGATTCAACGTATTAAGTTAGGTTGAATTGGTTGCTAAAAGCTAGTTTACAGATTTATGATTACGTGTTAGGCAAAAATAGTTGATTGCATTACTTTTTCAAACTAATTTATATAATTCTATGTATAAGGTTATGAAAATATATAAGAAAAGAATTCCTAATGTTATTTTTTAGCAAATTACAAGATTAATCAACTATTATTACGGATGCGTATGGATAAAATACAAATGACTTTTATTATAAGAAATGTATAAATAATTATAGTAATTATAAAAACACAAGTGTAATTATTATTACTCTCTAACTTTTGAACTAAAGTAATTATTATTACACAATTTTATTTTCTATAACATAATTACTTTAGTTTAAAAGTGTAATTATATAAGTTATTTGTATATTTAGTAAGTTAATTTTATTTATGTTGAATCTCACCCCTACTATGAATAATGAATAACTATAGACAGGAATATCACATGTTAATTCAAGTTTTTACTATGAATAATGAATAACTATATATACACACGAATATCACATGTTAATTCAAGTTTTTGTAAAATAAATCATTTGAAAATAAATCTTAAAATTTTGTGTTTCCATTTGTTGTTACAAATAATGTATTACAATGGTTCAAAGATGAATATAATGTTGAGGAGCTAGTGAGCGGTGTCATTTATCTAGGATGCACACTGTAACAATCATTAATCTCTACACAAAGGAAGGAGAGAAAGATTGGGGGGGGGGGGGGGGGGGGGGGGCTTATGCGATTTGACTATTGAGAGATTCAACGGGATGCAACATACTCAATCAAGTGGTAAAGTTCATATTAAATGAGCGCATATTTGATTCGTCTGAAGTCCGAGGTAATTTTGACAAAATAAAAATATATGTGACATTTAGGAATTTCTCTATTACTATTGGTTCTTTATATGAAATCCTATTCATCTATAAAATGTGTCTTACTAATACCATATTAGAGCATATTCCACGATAACTGGCTACGACATCACACCAAAGTTTTTGATATATTGATTGTTCATTTAAATTGACAAGACTCACTTTCAAATGGTTTCAACTTCTCTTTTCTTAACTAAATTGAGGAATGTGAAAAGCCGGAAATAACAAGAGATTCCTTGAGTATCATAAAATACTTCAAGTTACACCTTTTTATCAAATTATTTACCATAGTCGATATAATGATTTTACTCGTGCAATCAAGCAAGCATGATATTTCCTTTCTCAACGTTTCGAATTTTTCAAATGCTTCAGTTCGTGTTTTTAAAAACCAAAATCCACAAGTGAAAAGAAGAAAGAATATGAAAGTGATGATACCTTGGCTATCATGTTTATCATAGATATTGGATGGTTTTTTGATTTATCACCTCTATCTTCTAGTCTTCTATCATTTCTTTTATTTATCCTTCAGTATCGTTGTAATTACTATTATAATAAATAAAAATTATTTTAGTGTAGCATGTCATCTAATTATCCCATTTTTTGGTAAGTGGCATCATTATTGTTCAACTTTAAAAGTCATAACTATCTAATTAACACAATTAATAAATACTTCAAATATTCCATATTAATGACTTATCTATAGTTTTATAGTAATAAATAAAATAAAAATAATTATAAATAAAAGAATATATGTATAACTTTTGAAACTCATTTTAGTGCGTGTAAATTTGTTTTGTATGTTTTAATAAAATAAAAAGAATTAGAAATAAAAGAATGTATGTATAACTTTAGAAACTCATTTTAGTGTGTGTAATTTTGTTTTGTATGTTTATTAGTGACCGATTCAGAAGGTGTCATAATTCACCTTTACTCTAAGCAATACGAAAATAGTTCACCTCATTTGATTATTTTTTACTATTAATTTAAACTTTTTTTTATATGTATTGATAGCTTTTGCTAAAGTGATATAATATAGCACTCAATGAGAATAGTAGATAGTGCATATAAGTACTCTTTCATTCATATCTAATAATTATGTGCCTTTTTTTGTCGCATTGTTCATTGTGCTTATTCATTGTCACAAAATTGCATCAACTAGAGTTTCGGACCAAGTTGATATAGAAAATGAGTTGTTTTGATCCCTAAAATATAGTGGTTTCATGGTGAGTTTTGTTTCCTTGATGATATGTTTATATCCATTTATATTCATAAAGTAAAAGTCATATCTTCTTGGAAGAGTATCCTCGTGGTGATGACATTGTGTTGTCTGCTACAGTCACAACACTCTTTTTTTTTTCAAATATTGTAAGTTAAGGTCATAAAGTATACTTGAATATTATAAATGATAGGAAAATTGTTGTAATTATGGGTGTTACAAACCGATGTTATACAAAATCATTGTAAGAAGTAAGATCATGAGTAGAGTATTCGAAATACTAATTTGTTTCTTTTAAGCTGGTTGTTTATTATTATGATATGTTTGTGTTCTGTCTTATATACAAGAATCTCAGAATTGTTTGATATGCTCGAGTAATGATGGTTTGGTTTGTAGTGAGATACTTATTTGTTGTATGTAAAACATTTGCAACATTTTTTTAGTCTGTTTTATGTAATGAGTCACAACAAGTTCCACTTGTAAAAAGTTCACTTTTAGTATGACTTGGAACGTTTCGGGCAAGTTCAATTTGTATTTGACACTTTAAGTAAATGAGTCAAATTTGCTACTTATGTTCTCTTATAGCTAGCAAAATGGACGGGTCGTGTCAGTCGAGGCAACGCATAAGAACCTGTTTGATCGGTACAAGTTAGGGTAAAATGGTCATTTTAAGAAAAATATTACTTTTGGTTCAGAACATGTTTTCTTTACACTTTTTTTTGTACTTTTACACGCAAATATAAAACTCAATATAACTATTTAGTTCTTGTATGTTGTTGGAGTTGAGTAAAATGCGTTAAGATAATCTAAAATTAAAAGTTTAGTAAGATGACATGTTTGAAACCGAAAAAAATTGTGATAAAATGCTTATAACTTTATAAGCATTACCCATTCTTTCCTAATATTACCAAATACGCATTTGCTCTATCTTCTAATTTTATAACCTAAGACATGAATTAGAAAAAAGGGCGTGAAGTAAGCCACACAAGTTTATATTTTGTTGGTTATGAATGGTTAACAATTTAATATCATTAAACCGTCAATTTGAATCCTTTTGCAGCTTATTTTTTACCAATATAGACTCTTGCAATTGTTAATTTAATAGCAAGATTTGTTGAAACTAACACGACAATATACTTAGAAATAGTTTGTTTACATTTTTCAGCTCTTGTGACTTTCCAAGAGTTTTGATGTGTTTTTTTGTACATGATTATTATAACTTGAAGAACTAGAATCATATAATAAGACAACAAATGAGATTTATTTTTACAAACCCGTGTAATACACAGGTTTATAACCTAATACTATATATATTTATGTGTTTTTTATTACTTCTTTATAAGTTAATTAGTTTTTGAACCCATGTATTTATACGGCATTTATCAAATGAAAAAATAATGTCCGTTATTTGAAAAATAGACATAAAATTAAAGGTAAAAAAGTTATGAATTATATAGTACAAAAAAGTTCTAAAATCTCAATTTTACAACTTTGAGAAAATATCTTTATTAGTCAGTATTATTAGGACGGGTTGAGTTATAATAACAAGATTAGTTTCCTTAAGAAGGATATGAAATAATTTTGTCCATTCATTTTAAAATTGAATGGTTAAGATTAGATTAGAGAAATCATCAAGTGTAAAACAAGGGTAAGAGCATAATAGGGATAACACATTTATTGACTTTCTCTCTCCACATGCAATGCACATGTCAAATACCCCCATCATTGTAAAACGCCTATAACTTTTTTATACGACATTTTTTTTCCAAAACAATTTCACCATAATAACGAGTGTTTTTTTTATCTTTTATATGAGCACCATATTGCTATATAAAAATAAAAAAAAAATTCATGGGTTTTTTACAAAGTGTGTTTTATCAAAATTGTGTTTTACAAAATTGTGTTATACAAGTGTGTTTTATTTTTTCATAGTGTTTTTTGCATTGTGTTTTTTACATTGTGTAATTTAATTGTGTTTTTCATTGTGTTTTTGTCATTGTGTTTTTATTTTCATAGTGTTTATTCCATTGTGTTTTTTACATCGTGTCTTTTTCATAGTGTGTTATTTTCCGACGAAATTTCCAAAGACTTTTCCGGCAAGGTGGCGGCGGTGGGTGGCGGTGGGCGGTGGTGGTTGTAGGAGATAAGTGAAAATTTAAGTGGGTTTTAATTAAATGGGTTTTAATTAAGTGGGTTTTTGAAATTAAATTAAGTGGGTTTTCAATATTAAGGTAATAGACAAAAATACCCTCCTTCATAGCCTTCTTAGAATAATCAAACTTCTTATTTGATATTTTCTCTTCATAAACACAATTAACATTTTATATTTTTATTTGTATGTTTTTTTTTCAAATAATTCATCTTGTTAATTTAAACACTGACAAAAATAGTGTATTACATGGCTTTTAGAGCTAGATGAAATAAACAAATAATAAAATGGGTTATGTAGTTTACACTCATAGCCTAATATTCCTCTTAATTCTCTTATAACCCATTTGTTAAAATATTTTGACCTATGACCCTTAAATAACTAGGATGAATGAGATGATAGATTAGAAAATTAAAAGGAAATTATAGGCTAGGATTGAATATGGTTAAATCACCTAAGCATTTTTATTTTTATTTATTAGAATCGTAAGATTATTTTAACTCAAAATGTAAATTTTATTATTCTTAATACTCCTATACTGCTGAATGCTGATCTAAGGGATTTGAATCAATACTGACACATTTTAGAAAATATATATATATATATATATATATATAATCTTTTACATTTGCCTATTAAAGATATATATAAAAAAATTTTAGATTAATATATAAGACGAACGGACAAAACTATTAATTATATGATTATGAATATTTTGCACTATTTGACTTATATGATCATCCAAATAAATTAGAATACACATGTACTATTAATCTTATTAGGAAAATTTTAAAGGCCACCGTAATGTAATATTGTGATGATCCTACCTGCAACGAGAGTGTCCAAATTAAGTTTGTATTTAAAGGAGGACTGATCCTAATTGTAAAGAGTGTGGCCAAATTGAGTTTATACTTAACGGATGGCTGACTAGTCATAAAAATTACCAAATTCATTGTATGATATATTTTTACTTTAAAAATAAAAATAAAAATTACCAAATTCATTGTACATCTAATTTAATCAAATGTCCAACACGAAGGCTCTCGCAATTCACATTTTGTACGTGTTTTTTATTGTCTTATTTAGGTTGTTAGTAAAAGTATTTGCGGCATGAAGTAAAAGTAAAAAGACCAAAATACCCTTGATGAGAAGTATTTTTTTTCACACGAAATACAACCATTAAAGTGATCCCTTGAATCCCATATTTCAAAAAAACTTGCAATGTAACATTTTATGGTGTAAAAGTATTGAATACCCTTGATGAGAAAGATGTATTTCTTTTTTCACATATTGCACGACTATTATAGCAATCGCTTGGCCCCCGTACTTCAGTAAACTTACGTTATAGCATTTCCTAATTTTAAAGACCAAATTATCCCTAGGGGGGTCATATGGATCTTTTCACACTCACATACAACCCTCTGAATCTCGTATTCCAAAAAAAAAAACTAATCTATAACATTAAAATGTCTCTAAAGGAAGCCGAACGTAGGATATTATTGGTAGAAGAAGCATACTAATTATTACCAGTGCCAAAATCAAAGGATAAAGATTACGATATAGAAGCACTTAAAGAAATATTCATGGCAATGATGACTGATAGATAACGGTAATGTTATTGTTATTTTTGCATGCTATAGTGAACCAATGAAACATTCTATAGCAATGTTGTAAACACAGTTGTAATGACAGGTGGGATGACATTGCAGTTGTTGTCATTTAATTGTTTCGCTTCAAGTATTGATCAGGTTTACTCATGTGTCGAACTGGTACAAAATTTTAGTGTCTTGCTAATAGTTGAAGATAAAAAACTATCTGTGAAGAAAGTTTTGATCATTTTGCAGGATAAATACAAAGTTGGAAATTGGAATGCATGTAGTACCCTGAAGCTATTGACAAACTGATTTTCTATTACTCTTTTGACTGTGTAAGAAGTTTGGCAAATTTTATGTACTTCAATTACTTTGAACTTTTGAAATTCTTTTATAGTTATGTTTCAAGACCCTTTTAAGCTGCAAAGGTATCTGTATTTTTAAGAGTACTTTGCACATGATAATAATTTGTTGTGTTATATATTTGTAATCTCTTATGAAATTATTCTAAATTGCAGAAAAGATTGCTACGTACAATAAAAATGTCAAGAGAAGAAACTGGATTGGTTTAAGCGGAGAGAAGACAAAAGAAAAAAAAAGGGAAGGGAGGTGGTTGCGTGGGACGAATAGACGAATGTTGTAAGAGCTACCATATAATCATTTTTATTTTATTTTTATCAAATGCGCATTTTTAATACATCTAAGGTAAACTAACATACAGGTTGTATGTTTGGCATATAAGCAAAAAAGGAAACGGGTCGATGTATCAAATGCATCGACCCGTTACTTTTGGCATATAAATGATATATAATTTGGCATCAATGGGTTTAACCAATCGAGTAGCCAAAGTGAATTCTAAATATATTCAACCTTCTGAAACTCTTTTGTTCAAAAAATTTAATTCTTATTGTAATAAACTATTATAAATTCATTATTATATTTAACGCCTTATTTTATTAAGTGTCTACAAAATTTCCCTTTTATACCTTGACCTGATCCATTTTTCGCACTTCTGGACGTGCATTTTCATATTGACTAATAAAATTCCCTTTCACTCCTACAGTTATTTTTTGTAGATATATACCTTATTATGTAGGCTTATTTGCGTGTTGAACAGTTAATTGACCAATCATATGGAGTTATGGTTCCCTAAGGGGCTTGAATATTAACGTTAATTGCAAGGATCGAAAGAAAGCGGTGCACCCTTCACCGACATTAATGAATAGCACCATTTATTTCACGAATTCATGATTTGAGTATGATATCAGTATCACAGTACACAATTTGTATGACTATCGATTTTGTTGTGTAGGAACAACCAAATTCGGCTCTAAACTTTACTGTCGAAACTAGGAGAAAGAAGGTAGGAGATCATTTGCAAATATTTGCAATGGAGGTTTGCAAATCTGAGGCAGAACTTGAGGTTGCACAAGGTTCTCAAAACTCAAACAGAGATACGGTAATTATAAGTTTGGGATCAAGTTAAGAGGGATCACATTGTCTCTTTGTCAAGGACTATTGTCTCTGGATATCACTCTAGCGAGTAGCGCCCTTCCTGTAAATGATGCAAAGGTGTTTTATGTTTTGTGTTATTTATAAAACAAACCTATGAGGTTTTATGATTCAGATTTAAAAGTTTTTAAAAAATATTGATAACTTGTGTTACTTTTACAGGTAGATGACCAAAGTTTAAAAGATGCTACCCGTTTGGCGGCTGATGTGATGCAAACAATGGCATCATTGCGTTGTAGTTCGTTTCGATATAGTTGGTCATAATTTACTCCCAAGTAAAACAAGCAATACTTTCTTTTTCTTAAGGTGCAAAGAAATATAGTTTTCCATTATTACATTAAACAACCCGTCCACCGGACGGGTATAAAACTAGTTTATGTGGTGGTTGTTTATTGAAGTGAATGAATTTTAGATATTACTAGTAATAATTTGATTGTGCACGTTTCTTGTAAAATTTAAGAATCAGCATGCTTGGATATGTGCTAGTGTTACTTTTAAAATCATAACCGTGACAACCAAAACAACAAAATACTCTGATATTTCAATATAAATAAATTCAGTGTTGTTATAACACCAAGACGCTTTGGCCGAGTGGTTAAGGCGTGTGCCTGCTAAGTACATGGGGTTTCCCCGCGAGAGTTTGAATCTATCAGGCGTCGATAACTTTTTATATTTTTAGCTTATTTTACCAACTGCACAGTGCACACAACTTTCTTAATGAAATGCCATAGTGAATACAAACATATGTAACATTGTGACCTGAAAATTTTGGTTATATTTTTATATTCTATGACTATCTACTGATAATGATCAAGAGGGAGGTTTTTGGACGAATAAATAATTTTGATGTTACGGTTTTAGTGTGCGATGACACCAAATTACCAAGTACATGTATCATGTAGCATTTTGAATGTTTTGGATCTTTAGTTCTATGAATCTGGTATGATTTCCTCAAGAATGGACATTTAGTTTTGGACATAATTGCATGAGTCAGTCAGTCAAGAACTTTGATCATTTTCAACCCGTTTGATATGTTAGGGTGTACATCATTTAACTTTTTACATTTTTTTTTCTACAACGAGTAAACACAGCCGAAATCGGCCCCATTCTTAATCACAATACCTAAGTTTAGAAATCACAGTACCTAAGTTTAGCAGTTGAGTTGATTTCTAAGTAAAATTTTTTAGTTTATATAAAAGAGTGTTTACCAACTATTATGAAGGATATTATTTTCTTGTATTTGTCTATGTAAATAAAATAATATTACAACTATATGTATAAAAGTGCTTGTCAACTAAACTAGAATATGTTTAAAAGAATAACTAATTTAGAAAAAAAAATGGTGTTATTGAATCTTTACAGTTAAATCTCCACTAAAAATCACTTTTTATTTTTATATTTCTTAACGCCAAATATTTGTTATATCAAAAAATAATAATAATAATAATAATAATAATAAAGACACTAGCAACAAGCTAGAGACCAAAGTTAAAAGCATAAAAGTTACTTTTTCACATAACATCAAATTTACATCAAAACTACATTTCTATCATTTAGATGTTTTTTTATATAATGAAGAAGAGATATATACAGTATCTTTCCTATAATTAAAAAGTGAATAAAAATATAATATAAAAAATTAAACACCTTATTGTTTCTAGCACACCAAATGCACCAAACTAACTTAACCATAATTTTGTTGTGTGCTTTCCGATAGTTTTCTAAACCAAACCTAACAAAAGGATGAAGTATTTCATTTTCATTGTGCTTGATTAAATATAATCAATTTGTCACACAATTGGCAACCGACACTTTTTTAATCTTATCTTTTCAATCTTTTCTTTTCTAGTTCCAACTTACAAGTTTCAACAATTCATTCTAATCATGACTTTAAAAAATAAAATAAGATGGATGGGCTCCTAGTGTTGGTCCAATGGTATTAACACATAAGTAACTCAAATAACACAGTTTTTAAAAAGATTCAATGAATGTATATGCAACAAGCAACTAACAAATTTGGTTACTGATTTTGGTGAGGTGGGTGAAATGAATCTGAAGACTGATCCTTACTTGTACATATATACATGTATCACTCCGTATCTATCTACTTGTATACATATCTCTATTTGCAACAACATTAATATTAATATATTAAATATTAAATTATCGTAAGTGGATTTTAATAACTCACAGTTGACTGATAATAATCTCACATTAGAAAATAGTTGCCATCAATCTTACCTTTCACACTAATTGTTTTAACTGGATCTCCATTTAAAAAAATCATAACACGGTTAAGTTTTTTTCCAAATTTTAAGCTGTTTTTTTAGGGCTTTTGATCGGAATGAGGATACGAGTCGATAGTTATAAAACTTACCTTGAAACGTTGCTCCAAACGACGAAACGGTGATTCAATTCAGGTTTCTAAACTTCCGATTAACAAAAATCAAACCGTTTAGAGCGCCGTTTAGAGGTAAGTTTTACATCAATCAACTCGTATCCTCATTTCGATCAAAAGCTCTAATACATTAGTTTAAAATTTGAAAAGAAAATAAACAGTGTTAAGAATTTTTAACGAAGATCAAATAAAAATAATTAGTGTGAAAGACATGACAGAATATTAAAATCCAATTTGAGTTAAAGTATTACTCCGTAATATATATATATTCACACACGGACACATGTATATATATAATCCTGAAATCATTCTCTCAACAGAAACATGCGTCTTTCAGCCTAAAAAACAAATCTTTAGCTTATTTGCAAACAAATCTTGAAAGTATTGAATCAAAAACTGCTGAATTTGGATTAAAGATTTGATCTTTTTGTTGGGTTCATTTCAAGAAACACAAAAGATGCCTACATTGGTTAAGTACAGTGGTAAGTTAATCATAATTCATACTTTTCTTGATTATTGTATGTTTTTTTTAATTATTTTTTGGCTAATTTCTAGAGGTTAAAAATTGAAACTTTTGTGTTGGATCTTGAAGGGTTTTTCAATTGAGATAGTTTTGGTTTCTGGGTTGTTCTTGAATTTGTTTATGCTCTGTTTTTTCATGCATTTTTGTATGATTTATGCATATGTTTATCTGGGAAATTGGGGTTTTACAGAAAGAAATTAAAGTTGTTAACTTTAGGGTTTATCTTATGATCATATTCATAAAAAACATCTTATAAGTTTTTGTGGTTATCAAATCAAGAAAATGGTACAATGAGTATTATGAGAATGTTTGGATAATACTTAGTTTCTTTAACCATAGCTAATTTTAATTCAAAAATGCTATATTTGATTAGGAAGTTAATACTAGTAAACATACTTATGAATAGTTATGATGATTCAGATTTATTATCATTATTTGAAATGATTATTGATTTTTTTTATATTTGTAGGTGATGATGAACATCATAAGGGAAGATCATTATGCACCATGGATTCGACTCGTTTATTATCGGTTCATGATCTTTACGCCCGGCCTTACAAACGGGCCCGAATAAGCGACTCATTTAGTCTCTTTTCCAATAACAACAATAATCCGTCATTCGATATCCTCCCGGATGAATGCCTTTATGAGATCTTTATTCGTTTATCGGGTAGCCAAACACGAAGTATATCCGCTTGTGTCTCAAAACATTGGCTTATGGTTATAAGTAATATCCGAACCTCAGAACTCGAGTCAACCAAAGTCAAAGTCAACAAGTTATCGAATGACGATGAACAAAACGACGGGTGTCTCACGAGGTCTTTAGACGGGAAGAAAGCGACCGACACTAGACTAGCTGCCATTGCTGTTGGTACGTCTGCCCGAGGTGGATTGGGCAAGCTTTTGGTAAGGGGGGGTAATAAGGTTACTAGTATCGGATTCTTGGCGATCGCTCGTAGCTGTCCGAGTATAAAGATTCTTTCTTTATGGAATCTTCCTACGATCGGAGACGAGTCATTAATAAACATCTCGAAAGAATGCCACTTGTTAGAAAGTCTTGATCTTTCACAATGCCCGTTAATATCCAACGCGGGTTTGGCTTCGATCGCGAAAAACTGCCCGAATTTGTCTACTTTAACGATCGAATCGTGCAAAAACATAGGAAACGAGGGTCTTCAGGTGGTTGCCCGAAGCTGCCCGAATTTGGAGTCTTTATCGATCAAAGACTGCCCGCTTGTTAATGATCAAGCAATCACTGCTATATTATCCTCATGTTCGTGTCTTTTGAAGTTAAAGCTTCAATCTTTTAACATAAGCGACTCATCACTTGCGGTTATCGGGTGTTACGGGAAGTCAATTACCAATCTTGCCCTCACGGGTCTTCGGTTCGTGACTCAAAAAGGCTTTTGGGCAATGGGTAGCGCGAAAAATCTTGAATCTTTAGCGTCCTTAACGATAATTTCGTGTTGTGGTGTGACGGATCTTAGGCTCGAAGCTATTGGAAATGGGTGTCGAGTGTTGAAACATATGGTGGTTAAAAAGTGCTGTTTTGTATCGGATAACGGGTTGGTTTCGTTCACGAAAGCCGCTCGGTTTCTTGAAAGTTTGCAGTTAGAAGAGTGTAATAGAATCACCCAACACGGGATTTTGGGAACTTTATCGAATCAAACGTCAAAGTTGAAATCTTTTTCACTTATAAAGTGTATGGGAATCAAAGATTTAGACCACGAACCCGTTGAATTTTCCGAAAGTCAATCTTTACGATCGTTAACGATCAAGAACTACATTGGGTTCGGAAACACAAATTTGGCGACGATCGGGAAGTTATGTCCACATCTGCATAATCTTGATCTAACCGGGCTCGACAAGATAGACGACACCGGTGTTTTCGAGCTTCTTAAAGTCTGCAAAGTTGGACTTTCGAAAGTCAACCTTACCGACTGCGTACGTTTGACCGATAAAGTAGTGGTGGATTTGGTCAAGATTCATGGTGGAACTCTAGAAATGCTTAATCTCGATGGATGCAAGAAGCTCGGTGACGAAAGCCTGCAAGCAATTTCCGAAAACTGTTTACGTTTAAAAGATCTTGATGTGTAAAAGACTTGCATTACTGATTCGGGTGTATCTTGTTTGACGCGTGGCAGTTATATGAACTTGCAAGTTTTATCTTTATCGGGTTGTTCTCGGGTTTCTAACGAGAGTATGTTTTCTTTAGAGAAATTGGGAAAGACCCTTGTGGGATTGAATCTTCAAGGTTGTAACTCGATTAGTAGTAGCGTGATCGAGTCACTTATGGTTAACCTTTGGAGGTGTGACATACTTTCTTGAAGAATAAAAACGAACGGTCATAACCGCACAGACCAGGTTGGCATAATGGTCCAGTTTTTGCAGGCTTAAATGGTTTGTTATGTGAATCTTTGTGTTAAACTGAGAGACACTGTTTGGACCTGATTGTTGACTTTTGGTTGGTGTCAAAGTCAAAGAGAACATTGTGGTTGGTTTTGGTCATACAAAAGTTCATGTCTTTATTCTTATTTTCTTTTTAGTTTTGTTCCTACACTTTTCTTTATGTAATTTAGTTATTTTTAATCTATACTATTTATTGTACCTTTTAATATTATGATCAAGTTTCCCAAATAGAGATTGACAATATGTGTGAGTTAACCAAATACAAATCAATTTTGGTTGTGCAAGTTCAACAAAATTATTTGTACATCATCACAAAATCTTTAGAAAAATACACTTGTACATCACCAAAAATTTAGAAGGTATACATATAATTTTGTAAGATTTTACTTATTTGGTTGTCCAAAGATACATTTAGTATCAAATTACAATTATAATAATAATGGTAATAAACAAATAATATATTTTTTTGTTAATAGTGTTAAAATTCTTGTAATAAATTTGAATACAGAATATATTTTTTTAAGAAAAATAAAGAAGAAAAAAGTTGGCAGGCTTGTTAATTCATCTCAACTCATGTTATGTTAACACATTCTAAAAGTTTTACATTTTAATTTATTATGTATAAACTTTTTAAAATACATTTTAAGCCAAACCTTGACTTAAAAGGTTTTGACAAGAATATAACAACAAACTAAACAACCTTTGTGCAATGTCCAATCTAATGATCAACATGGTGTTTTGATAAAATACTATAAAACACAATTAGAAATATAAATTTTAAGTATTTACTTGTTAGAAAACTAGTTACAACCTAACTATATTCCAAATTATCTTGAACAAATAATCTCTAGAACAAGTTAACCCAAAGATTGATTCATTTAGGTACCCCACATGGCACCCAATCCCTTATTCACCTTTTATGCAATTCCTTGCCTTTATACAAAGTTCATCTCAACCCTTATATAAATTTATAATCACAATGTTTGTCACCTAAACCATTCACACCATAACATTCCCACAAAAATGGAATCTCAAAACTCATCATTTTTGTGGGCTTTAATGATTATTTTCACGGTAATTATAAAAATTTCGTCGGTTCAAGGACTCAGTGTAAACTGGGGTACGCGTGCATCGCACCCTTTACCACCCAATATTGTGGTGAAGTTGATGAAGGATAACGGGTTTAATAAGGTTAAGTTGTTTGAAGCAGAGCCTTGGGTGTTGGATGCGCTTAGAAACTCGGGGATTCAAGTTATGCTTGGGATTCCTAATGATTTCTTAGCTCCGTTGGCTAGTGGTGTCGCTATTGCTGAGAATTGGGTGAAGAAAAATGTTTCGGCTTATGTTTCTCGTGGAGTCGATATAAGGTTAGCTTACAAATTACTTGTTTTTTAATTACATATTTTAATTTTCTTTTTCACAAAATATAAGTTTTTTTTTTATAATATATAAGTGGGTTGTAAACCAACTGGGCCAGGTTGGTCTTGGGCTCATTTATCTTAACTAGCTAGTTTATTTTATTTATTTTGTAAAATTAAATCTTTACATCTTTACACATTTTGATATGCAGATAAAAAAAATAGTAATTGAGTTGTAAACCAGCCTGACTAAGTTGGGCTTGAGCTCGAAGTTAAACGAGTCAGCTTGGCACATCTCTTTCAAGCTGAATGATCATAAAAAGCTTAAATAACTCGTTTATTTTAAAAAAAAATTAAAACTTCTAAGATTTTATAACTTTACACATATTAATATGAACATACAAAAAAAATGATATTTTTAACATACACGTGACGCGAAATTATAGAATTTATTATTTTAATGTATAAAATGATATTTTATACATTAAAATTTGACTTTTATTTTAAACATGTCATATATACATGCAAGTCAACTACCAACCAAGAAGCCAAGATGCGTTGGCTCGGGCTCAAGTCGTTTACAGTCGTCTACACAACAATATAACACTAAATAAATTTAATATTATTTTTTTAGGTACGTAGCCGTTGGAAACGAACCATTCCTAACAACCTACAAAAACATGTTCACAAACTCCACCCTCCCCGCGGTCCAAAACATCCAAGCCGCTTTAATAAAAGCCGGTCTCGGCCGACAAGTGAAAGTAACTGTCCCCTTAAACGCTGACGTCTACCAGAGCGACGACTCTGGCGTCCCATCCAAGGGCGACTTCCGCCCCGACATCCACGGCCTCATGATCAACATTGTCAAGTTCCTAAGTGACAACGGGGCCCCACTCACCATTAACATTTACCCGTTCCTTAGTCTCTACGCGGACCCACATTTTCCCGTGGACTTTGCGTTTTTTGAAGGAACAGGTAAGCCTGTGGTGGACGGGTCGGTTTCTTATACGAATGTGTTTGATGCGAATTATGATACGCTTGTGTGGGCGTTAGAGAAGAATGGGTTCGGGTCGATGCCGGTTATTGTTGGGGAGATTGGGTGGCCAACGGATGGAGATGTGAATGCTAATATTCAGTATGCTAGGAAGTTTAATCAAGGGTTAATAAGCAGGATAATTCAAGGACAAGGTATAGTCTGTTTTGATTATTAACCGGACCAGAAACCGAAAATTTAGTTTTTAATTTTTCTTTAAAATGTTTGGTTTTGGTTTATTTGGTTTGGTTCGGTTTTGATTTTTGTTTTATTATTTGAACTTGAAGTTGTTGATTAAATACTTTTGGCGTAAAATAAAGAATTTGGGTTTAAATTATTTTGATAATTAATGATTTAATATTTGAGAAAAAAATATTTTGGGTATATTGTTTTCTGAATTCTAATAGATTAGCTAATATTCAAAATAACAATAAAAATCTATAAATTTAGTTCGCTTTAAATAACTACCGTATGAGTTGGTGTTGGTCGGTTTCGATCTTAAACTGGCCAAGAAACCGAATATCGGATTCTTGAGTTTTATTTTAACTGTTCGATTTTGAATTTTTTAGCTTAACAGTTTTGCGTCGAAAAATATTGCCTTCGAAATAATGAACATACTAAATCTTTTTGTAAACTAATGAGTATTTGATAATCATTCATTTCGACCAAAATATTTGGATTATACTATTTACTAAATTCTTATAATTACTCCAACTTTAAAATAATAGTTAAAATCCAAAAATTCGGTTGGTTCGGTGTTTTTGATTTTTAATTACACGCAAAACAAAACCGAACCAAAAATTTACATTTTACAAAAACAAAAATTAAACCGTCGTTTTTTTTTTTTTCAGTTTCAATCACATAGAGCATATACTAGTGGATTTTCCCGTATGCTATCTTTAGCTAAGATTTATGATAAAACATTCAAATACTTATTACTTTAATACACATTATTAGGTACTCCTAAACGAAAAACACCGCCGGATGTTTACATGTTCGGACTTATAGACGAGGATGAGAAAAGTATTGATCCGGGGAATTTTGAACGACATTGGGGAATTTTTAATTACGATGGGACAGTTAAGTATAGACTAGACTTGGGAAGTAACCGGACCATGGTCCCAGCTAAAGGGGTCCGGTACTTACCAAGACAGTGGTGTGTGATGGCACCAGACGCAAGTGAAGCAGACCCTAAATTGGTAGATAGTATCACCTACGCGTGTACAAATGCGGATTGTACAAATCTAGGGTACGGGTCGTCTTGTGGTGGTTTAGACGTTCGAAGTAATGCATCGTACGCGTTTAATAAGTATTTTCAAAGATTTAACCAACAACAAGGAACGTGTAATTTTAATAATTTATCGGTTATTACAAAAATAGAACCGACAACTGGAAAAGCGAATTGTAGATATGAGATTATGATTGATCTCGGGAAACATGTGAAGGCACGGAGTCCCGTGGCGGCCGCAGGGTGGCGGTCGCAGATGTTCGGTCACTCGGTGGTGGTGGTGTTACTTTTGTCGTTGATCGTTGGTTGGGTTGCATAAAGTGATTGTAGTTTTGAATCTTGCAACATTGTGTATGTATTGTATATGTCATATGATTTGATTTATGAAATGATTAATAATGAGTTCAGTTTATTTAAAAAGCTATTAAGTTGCTATTAACTTTCGACATGTTTAACCTGTATAATTTAACTCGTTTGAAACTATAAAATCAACATTTGGATTTTATTATTAGTAACTACAGTGTAACACTTTCATTGTGTAGTTTGGAATGTCGGAGAAACCATTTCTTAACACTTTGAATTGCGGGTGTGTACAAAACTGAAAAAACTTGAAAGATCAAATCGAATTAGAAACTGACAGTTCGGTTTTGATTTTTAGTAAAAATCGAAATATTAGTTTTGGTTCGGTTTTGTGTTTTGATTAAAACTGAAAAAGCGAAATCGAACTGAAAAACCCGATTTTGAATCGTTATGTTTTATAAACTTGGATATTTCATATTTGTTTTATTTTTAACGCTAGTTGATTATGTTTTTTTGATTTGGATGAAATTAATCATCTTAGTATTTTTTTTTAATTTGTAAGTATCTTTTATTAGCTCTTAATATTCGAGATTAAAATATACAATATTTTAAAGCCCAACAAGAGCCCAAGAAAACAAAAAAAAAAAGTCTGTTCAAGCGTTTATAAAATAAACAGGAGCATTTTTAATCATTAATAGTACATCATAAATGTTTATTTATTTATTTATTTTATACAAATTTGTTTTTTAAGTGCTTACCAGGTAGAGTAACTTTTTTGTTTCTGTTTTTTTTTTTTTAAAAAAAATAGGTTCTTTAAAAATATTATTCTTATAGAACTAACTTTTATTTGTAAGATATTTTTCTAACAAACAAAAAATGAAAAAGAAAAAAAAACCACTTTTACCATCGTTAAACTTTGTTGTTTTTTAACGTTTATTTGGATTAAAAACGGACCACTGACTCACCCGATCATTTTCATTTCACCCTTAAAAGAAACCCCACAATAGGTTAGAAAACCCACTAACCCAATCTAAAACCCTCTATTTATTTTTTATTTTTATATTTTTTTCACTGAAGAAACGTGGATCGACTCACTGGTAGACGATCTACTTTCCTCGGGTGTGATTATGCTATTTCACCGATGGTTTCTCTTGGATCTGATGGATCTTCCACCTACAAAATGAACAGCACCGTAAACTTACCCCTCAGAAAGGGACAGAGGGGTCCTCTTTGGGGTAACCCTCCGGTGTGAGAATAAGTATTTGTGGGAGAAGATAATAATATGTGAGAGTAAGGAATTTGGAATGTATTGCTTAATAGCTGAATACTCTGTAATTGGATGTTATCTGATGATATTTGATGATTGGATATGTTACTGGCTGTAACTGTCTGTGATTGAATGTAATTGAATTGTGGAGTTGATGTGGTATTTATAGTGCTAGGGTTTCCACTGATTGGGCTCAGACCCAGTTAGGGTTTTGTTGGCCTCCTCCAATTGATTTGCGCCACGTGTCCTCTGGGACACCTGGTGCTTTTTCATTGGTTGTAATCACGTGGTAGCACATAAGTTTTGCTGAGTTGTCCACATTTTATTGGCAGTTGTCAACATCAGCATATTCTTATTCCTTAAAAAGATACCTTCTGGAAGGTTGTCTGACGTGCACAATCAAGGTTGCCCTAATCCTGATTTGGATAAGGGCGAGGTTGATTATGTGCATGTGTGATACGCGCCTATCCTGAGGATGCGCGAGGTCTTCTCTTTATTCTCACGCGCAGATGTTTCATGCGCAGATGTGATATGCACGAGCATGTGATATGCGCCGCGCGCTGATGCGCCACGCGCATATGTGATATGCGTGAGCATATGTGATGCCTGGGCATCTGTGGTGCCTGGGCATATGATGCCTGAGCATGTGTGATGCCTGGGCATATGATGCCTGAGCATGTGATGCATGAGCATATGTGATATGCGTGAGCATATGTGATATGCGCCATGCGCATAGGTTTTGGCTTTGTGCCTTCGTAATGTCTTGATTTCAAGCCTCTTGTCTATATTTTGTGGGTTGACCCGCCTTGCTCGGTGTTGAGGCGGGTACATACCTCTTCAAGCCCCCCCAGTCTAATGTGTGTCTTGTCTCGCGCGAGCGAGGCAAGATAGATATTAGACTTAACAGTTTGTTCTTATAGTAGGGGTTTGTCTTTTTCTTCTTATTATTCATCGTTGCGCGAAATTCTATCCTTTTGGTTGCAAACGAATCGTCCCTGTACGTGGTTGGTTGTTGCTGACGTGGGCCAGTGATGGAGACGTGTCAGACCTTTCGTGTGCTCGAGGTGCTACAGTTGCCTTTCGTGTCCCCTCACCTGCTGTCAGGGACACGTGTCGCGCTCGCGTTGGTCCGTTCCTGCGAGTGGTGGCGCGTGAACTCTGGCAGCAGCTGTAAAGTTTCTTTTCGTGTCCCCTCACACAGTGTCAGGGACACGTGTCGCGCTCGCGTTGGCTTACACCTGCGAGTGGGGGCGCGTGAAGTCCGATCAGCACCAATTTTTCTCTCTCCTGGGCCTATAAAAGCCAGCCCTTAGAGTTTTATTTCTTCATCTTCTTTGCTGTTTTATTCTCTGCTTTCCTTTCTTTCCTTGTATTCCGATTACGTTTGTTCTGCTTCCATATATCTGTTCTCCAGAAGCATCGTTTGTCCGTTTTTACCGTTGTATGTCTGATAGCTCAGACAACACAATCTCCCCCATCCATTGCCGTAGAAAATTGTTAGTAATGTCTACATTGAAGAAGACCGGCAAGGGGAAGAAGGCTGCTGAGGCCTCATCGGAGGAGGTAGGGAGGACCAAGGCCGTGAAGATGTGGAATGAAATCCCCTGCAAACTGAGGCAGGCCGATCTTGACAGCCTCATCGCCTCTCAGGGTTTTCTCCCTGTGTTTGGCTGCATGTTGCCTGGGGCCGGGCAAACGGCGGCGGACCCGCCTACCGGCTATATATCCCTTTATAGCCATTTTTTCACCCACTGCAACCTTCGTCTCCCGATGACAAGGTTTGTGGGTGCACTGCTTAAGTTCTATGGGATTCATATATCCCAAGTCCATCCGTTTGGACTCGTGCGCATGACTCACTTTGAGTTCATGTGCAAATCTCAGCGCGAGGAGCCCACCCCTCGGCGCTTTCAGTTTTTTTACAAGCCCAAGATCCAAGACTCTTGGTTCTCTTTTATTCCTCGCAGTCAGAAGGTGAAGTGCTCCACTGTTTCATTCAAGAGCCTTCATGACTGGTCTGAGAGGTTCTTTTACATCAGGGCTGGTGTGATCCCCATCCGTATGACCATGCGCGCGATCTCTTCTGCGCCTGCGGATGTGGGTGTCGTCAAGAACCCAACTGGCGCCTGGGTGAAAAAGTTGACTGCCGAACCATCCCCCGCCAAGAAAATTTGTGAGGAGGCGCTGGTGGGGGTGGGTATGAGCAGGAGGTGGGCGGACAGCGCGACTGAGCCCGTTATCCAAGTCGACGGGTTGTGTAAGTTTATCTCATTGCTTTACTTCTGCGCGAATATAATTCTTTTTGCTGATATCATTTGACTTGTTTGGTGCAGTCACCAAGGAGTATATCCACGCCGCATATGATGAGCATATGGAGGGTGGCTCCGTCGCGCTCGGCGCTGGGGAGGTTGGTTTCCCCGATCGCTTTGATGACATGTTCATCCCTGTTGATCTGGGATTTGTCTTTGACAGCGATGCGCCTGGTAAGCCTTTGTACTTATGCATTTTCCTTTATAATACCAAATTTTGCTAACACTTCTGTTGCGTGTATTGTAGATGCGCTCGAAAACTACGAGCTGGAGCTCGCGGAAGAGGAGGAGGAGGAGGAGGCGCCCCAACTAAAGCGTAAAGCTAAGGGGAAAACTGGCGCGGGGGCCAGTAAGAAACAGAAGAAAGATGTTGCCCCTGTTGTTCAGGATCCTCCTACTCAGGCGGGGGGATTTGGGAAAACCCAGGAGTTTACCACCAAGGTTTCCTTGTCTTCCCTGCCTCAAAAAGTGGGCAGACCTCCTGTCCACCTGAGATATGGTGCCACTACCTCCTCCCTTCGCGCGGCGGAAAAGGGAAGCGGTGTTGCGCCTTCGACAGGTATACTTTGCTTATCCTTTGCTTATCTTTTATGGTTCTATGAGCGCGATTCTGATAGAATTACTAATGAATCTTTGCTCACTCAAATGTTTGTAGAGCCGGCGACAGCGCAACAAGATGCCGAGGCTGCGCCGGAGGTCGCTTCGAAGTCCCCTGTTTTACCCTCAAAGAAGGGTAGAATGGACTTCATGGCGATGTTTGCTTCGCGAACGGAGTTGCGCCAAGGTACGTATTGCGCTCTTTTTTTCTGACTTTCTTTTAGATCAAGTCATGAACCATTTCTTGTTATTGATTTTTTCATAGAAGCCGTAGCTGGCGTACAAGCTGTTGGCGGCACTCCTGGCGCCGGTGCCAGCGCCGTTGGCTTTGCTCCTGCTCCTGCAAGCGATGAATCTCCCCTAATTGGGATTACTAAGGAGCAGGAGGCCGTTTTGCGCGCCGACCTGGCGGCGTCGAGACCTCCCTCACCTCCTCCTGCGCACAGCCCTCCTCGCGAGACCGATTTTGGCTCTAGGTCGCAGGAGAAAAGGCATGTTTCCGAGGAGGAAGAGGAGTTTGAAGTTGAAGACTCCGACCGCGGTCGCGCCAGTCCTGCAGCGCCACGAGGCTTCGCGGCTGAGCCTTCTCGTGGGGCTGGCGCTGACTTTTCTGCTTCATCCCCGCAGGTATAGGTTCTTTTTTGCTCCGCTACGCGGACTTCCATCTTAATGTTTTGATGACTTAGATAATTACTTTGTTTTTGCAGGAAGCCGATCACATTTACCGCCCGAGATGGAATATTACTGAAGACAGCACATTTCAGTCCATGGGTGTGTGTGCGGAATTCTGGGCTCATGCTGTGCCTCCATCTGAAAGGAGGTTCCAGGAGGACCGCGCTCGCGACGACTTGCTCAACGATCATATGTTTGCTGGGTCGGCCTTCTTTGCTGCCTCCCAAGAGCTTCGCTATGATTACGTAAAAGTACGTGATGCTCTTGCGGAAGCCAAGCAAGAGGCTAAGGTGTCTGCTTGGCATCTTTCTGATGCTCGCGAGAGAGCTGAGAAGCTCCAAGCAGAGCTCAGTGAGAATAGAGCAAGTGCCAACAGCGCCTTCGTGAAGCGCGGGCATGAGCTTCAGGCTGCGCGGGAGAAGCTACAAGCGGCGGAGGCGGAGGCGGCCAAGTACGCGCGCAGAGCGCGCGACTTGGAGCTGGAGGCGGAGGCGCGTGACCAAGCTCTTGTCCAGTCTATCACTGAAAAATCATCACTGGAGAGCGAGGTTGCGCGCCTGAAGAAGGAGCTGGCGGCCGCGCAGGGCGAGAAGGATGAAGCCTTGGCGATGGCAGCGTCTAGCCAGGAAGCACTTGATTCTGCGCGGGCGGAAAAGGAAGAAGCCTTGGCGGCAGCAGCGTCCGACAAAGAGGAGCTAAAACAGACTAAGGAAACTGTTGAGTTGTTAAACTCTCAGATTCCTGCCCTCGAGACGACTGTTTCTTCTCTCGCGCAGGATCGCCAATGGCTAGTCTCACAGGGCATGACTCGTTGCGCTTATGCGATGAAATACTCAGACGAGTTCCAGGCCCTTGTGATGGATTGCAACGCTGCCGCGCGCTTGGTGGGTCGAGCTGAAGGGTTTAAGGATGGTTATGAATATGGGATGCTGAAGAAGAACCCATCCGAATACCCTTATCAGAGCGACGTTGCCTGCGCGGACATGGCCGCGATGGGGGAGAAGTATTTGAATACTCCCATTCCCATCCTTGGGCAGGTACTTTAACTTTATGAGATTACTTTGATTTATTTTCCAAGTATTTTTGTACTCATATTTTTGCTTATGATTTGCAGATATCCGCGCTTGCTGACCAGCCCGACCTCGGCGCGCTAAAGCAATTACTTGACGAGTGCGAAGGGGCTGGTGGCGGCGTAGATGGCGCGGGGAATACTGCTCCTGCAAGCAGCTCTGGCGTGGCCAAAGGATCCGCTCCTGACACTACTGTGATAGAAGACTCCATTCAAGATGAACAACTTGACTATGGTCAGTTTGGAGATGACGAGGAGCAAGCTGCGCCAGATGCTGAGGGCGGTGATGAGGATGATGAAGAGGCTGATGTCAACGTGGAGACTTGAGAAGCCCTTCATGTTTTTTATTTTTATTTGTAGTTTGTATCTCATCTTGTAAACTTGTAAATTTCAATGCTTTGGAATGAAATGTTGTTTTTCCCTTCTTCGCATCTTGCGCATTTCCCATTCATCTCTTTATATTGAATGCTTGCTTGTTGAATTTAAGATATGCTTGCACGTTGAAATAAGAACAAGGTTGTAAGGAAATTATTATACTTAACCCTTGTCATATTGTAAGTGATTTTGCCATATCTTGATTATGTTGACACGTGCCTTGGCGTTTTCATTATTCCTCTTTTGCGCAACGTTATCGCGCATGGAATTATGAGTTTTTTAGCCTTTACGTGTCAATATGTGTTACTCAGATATCCATTACAATTTCATGCGCGACCTCGACCTGAGACCTTAACAACTATGTTTTGGCATTTGTTTTGCCTTAGTTGTGTTTAGGTATTTTTATGGTCAGGCTGCGCAGTATGTAGGATGGATGTTGTGAGTGATTTGAGCTAAGGCTCACATTATTGGGCTAAGGCCCTGGCGTTTTAGAGTTAAGACTCGTTAACGCGTTTGAGCTTGAAGCTCGCGCATGTATGTTTTACTTCGTTTTATTTCGTTTTGATGTCAATACAATGTTGTCATATTGCTCAAAATTAATAAAGGGAAGTGTGAAACATGTATGCATAAGGTAATAGAATTGGGCTAAGGCCCTGACGTTTTAGAGTTAAGACTCGTTAACGCGTTTGAGCTTAAAGCTCGCGTATGTATGTTTTACTTCGTTTTTATTTCGTTTTGATGTCAATACAATGTTGTCATATTGCTCAAAACTAATAAAGGGAAGTGTGAAACATGTATGCAAAAGGTAATAGAATCCACATTAAGAGAAGATAGAGCGTATCATTATTCATAATGGCTTAAAAAGCCTTGATTACAAACTTGACATTTTTACATGAAACATTTTCTAAGCTGTGCCGCGTTCCATGCGCGCGGGATCTTCTTTCCATTCAAATCTTTTAAAGCGTATGCGCCTTTTCCCAATTCTTCCGAGACTTGATAAGGTCCCTCCCAATTGGGGGAAATTTTTCCCGGGGGTATCGCGCGGCTTGCTTCATTGTTTCGAAGGACAAAATCATTTTTCTTAAAGTGGCATTCTTTCACGCGCTGGTTGTAATATTTTTCCAGTTTTTTCTTGTATTTGGCTTCACTGATGATAGCCGCCTCTCTGCGCCCTTCAAGTAAGTTGAGATCCAACCTTCTTTCGCGCTCGTTATCAATCTTGCTCATCATGAGCACTCTATGGGATGGGCATCCAACTTCTGCTGGAATCATTGCCTCTGTTCCATAGGTTAGGCTGAACGGGGATTCGCCATTGCTGGTTTTGCTTAATGTCCTGTGTGCCCACAGGACATTAGGTAGCTCTTCGACCCAAGAATGGGATTCTCCCTCCAACCTTTTCTTCAGCCCATTTAACAAGCTTTGGTTCGCGCGTTCCACTTGTCCATTCCCCTGAGGGTGATAAACTGAAGTGAAAATTTGGTTGATGCGCAATTCCTTGAGCCAGCTGGATATCTTCTTGTCAGTGAATTGCTTGCCATTATCGCTCACAATTTCCATGGGCAAGCCAAAACGGCATATGATGTGGCTCCAGATAAACTGCTTCATCGCTTCGGCTGTTATTTTTGCTAGTGGCTTGGCTTCAACCCATTTTGTAAAATAATCTACTGCCACTACCAAAAATTTTACTCGCCCAGGCGCTTGCGATAGGGGACCCACAATGTCGATTGCCCATTTGTGGAAAGGCCATGCTGAGGTTACTGGAATCAAGTTGTTCTTTGGCCGCATGGTGTTTGGCGCATAGCTCTGACATGCTTTGCATTTTTGGATCTCCTTTAGAGCGTCCAAGTACATGCCTGGCCAATAGTAACCTGCGCTCATTGCCTTGGCAACCACCATGCGCGGGCCAGCATGTATTCCACAGATTCCTTCGTGTATCTCTCTGATCACATAGCTTGCTTCCTCAGCATCTAGGCATTTCATGAGCGGTCCCAGATAAGAGCGTCGATATAATGTACCATCAAGCAGTTCATAGTTCTGCGACTTGTGTCTTATCTTCCTCGCCTGTGCGCGATTTTCCGGTACTTTTCCCTCCTTCAAGAATTCCATTATTGGAGTTATCCATGATGAAGGGGTTGTATGAGTTACAAGGACAGACTTCGCTCCCACCGACGGGTTGCTCATTACTTCTACCCTGACATCTTTGCCAAAGTGATCGAAACTGGTTGATGCCATCTTACTCAGCGCGTCGGCAGATTTGTTTTCACTGCGCGGAATATGAATGATTCTGAAGCAGTCAAATTGCTCGATGAGCTTTTTCGCCTGCTCTAGATATAGAGGCATGGTGTTCTCCTTGGCATCATAAAGGCCATTGACCTGTGCTGCTACCAAGTATGAATCAACATGGGCCTCTAGATTTTTAACTCCGATTTTTTTGCGCGATGCGCAGGCCAGCCAGCAGGGCTTCATACTCAGCCTCATTGTTGGTGCTTTTGAAGTCCAACCTGATGGCGTAAGTATATTCCTGATTCTCTGGATCCACCAGCTTGAGGCCTGCGCCGGATCCTTCGTTGTTCGAAGCTCCGTCGGTGAATAATCTCCACACATTTTCTTCATCATTGGCTCGCGGAGGGTCTACCTCGCGCTGAGCCTCTTCAATTTTTCCTTCGGGGACCTCGGCAATGAAATCAGCTAAGACTTGTCCCTTTATTGCTGGACGGGGCTTATAGGAGATCGTGTGCTCTCCTAATTCCAGCGCCCACTTTGTCAGCCTTCCTGAGAGCGCGGGACGGCGCAAGACTTGCTGGATGTTGTAACCAGTCAGAACTTCAATGGGATGACCATTGAAATATCTATGAAGCTTGCGCGACGCGTGTGTTAGTGACAAAACTAACTTTTCCATGATGGAGTAGCGCGTCTCAGGATCTGTCAGCACCCGACTCACATAGTATATTGGCGTTTGGATTCCCTTGCGATCCACCAACAATACTGCGCCGATGGCGCGCTCTCCTGCTGATAGGTACAATGTCAAAATTTCACCAGGAAGTGGAGCTGTGAGCGCGGGCAAATTTATCAAACATTCTTTTATCTCACTGAAAGCTTGCTCGGCCTCAGGAGTCCATTTGAACTGGCTTTTCTTTAAGCAGTTTCTCAATGTATTGACAAATGGGGTAGATTTGCTTGCATGGTTCGCTAGGAACCTGTTGATTGAAACCAATCTACCATTCAGCTTCTGGACTTCTTTCATGGTGGATGGCGAGGGCATGTCAAGAATGGCCTCCACCTTTTCTGGGTTCACCTTGAAACCATCCTTGGTGACCATTACACCTAGAAATTTTCCCTCTTGTACGCCGAAAGTGCATTTGCTCGGATTGAGCTTCATGTTAACTTCCTTTAGGCGACCCAGGGTTTCCTCGATGTCTTTGAGCATCTGTTTTTCCTCCCTGCTTTTGATCACCAAATCATCCACATAGACTTCTAGGTTTCTTCCAATTTGCTCGTTGAAAACGGCATCCATAAGTCTTTGGTAGGTGGCGCCCGCATTCTTCAAACCAAAGGGCATTTTTGTGTAACAAAAAACACCCTTGTCGGTTCTGAAGGCGGTCTTGTCCTCATCTTGTGGTGCCATTTGAATCTGGTGATAGCCCTTGTAGGCATCCAGGAAACATTTGAGCTTGAATGGCGCCACGGAGTCCACCTTTGCGTCGATGTTTGGGAGGGGGTAACAATCTTTTGGGCACACTTTGTTGAGGTCTTTGAAGTCAATGCACATCCTCCATGACCCGTTACTTTTCTTTACCATCACAGGATTGGCTACCCACGTCTGGTATCGTATCGGGCGGATGATGTTTGCGCGCAGTAAATCCTGAACCTGCTCATTCATGGCCCTCGCTTTCTCATCCCCCGTGACTCTCTTCTTTTGAGCAATTGGCTCTACAGACTTGAACGTGTTGAGAGAATGTTGTGCCAGGTCTCGCGGAACCCCAGTCATATCAGAGTGTTGCCACGCGAAGACCGACATATATGCTGTGAGCAACCTTTTCATTCTCAACCTCGCGTCGTCTGATATCGTTGCGCCAATTGTGATTTTCTGCTCCGGGAATTTTGGGTTGAGAATCCATTCCTCTGGCGCGTTGTCTGCCATTGGAAGTTTCATTCTCCCCTCCCGCGGAGTACTTGTTACTGCGCACAAATGATCTCGGTATACAAAAGTTACACCTGTTGGTGTTGGGAACCCCAATGCGCCGTGCGCTGGCGACGGTATGGCGTTGAATTGGGCAATCGTTTCCCTACCCAAGATCATATTGTGGCATGAAGTGGTGGGCAAGACCAAGAAGTTGACAACTTCGGCTCGCTTGTGTTTTCCATCCCCCATGGTTAGTTCAAATTGTATTTGACCTAGGGGATGAATGATTTCATTTGAAACACCAGAGATTGGTGCATTCACAATTTCAAGCCTTGCCTGGTCTGCCGGATCCAGTTTCCTGAAACATTGCTCATACATGATGTCTGATTCGCTGCCAGTGTCCACCAGGACTTTTGACACTTCATAATGAGCAATGTGTGTAGTGATGACCAGAGGACTGCTGATAGAAGGGCCTCCCCTGATTCTTGGGAAGATGACTTGTTGCTCGCGCCAATCTCCTTGGATTTGCGCGCTTCTCTTTCTTGATACTTGCCCTTGCCTTCCTCCCTCGGCTACACAAATTCTTTTGTACTTTTTGCTGGCTGAGGCTCCTGGTTGTTCGTTTTCTGGTCTTGAGTTTTTCACCAGGTGAGCCAGCTTGCCTGATTTCACATCCTTTTCAATTGCATCCTTCAAGTGGTGGCATGCATCAGTGTTGTGTCCTGTGGATTTGTGAAACTCACAGTACTTGCCACTGTCTGATGGTCCCTTGTAGTGTAGTGGCTTGGGGCTTTTGAATTGGACATTCTCAGTGCTTAACACCTGTGAAGGTGTTTTAGTGAGGGGAGTCCATATTCTTGGCAGAGGTCTGTTAGGATCTCTGCCGCCTTCCCTCTTGTCACCCTCCCCGCGATTACGAGCGTCTTTTTGGGGCTGGGGTGAGCTTGGTTGCGCCTGTTTTTCTGCGGAAGAAAAACTGGTTGATTGCAACCTGGACCATACAGAGTTCTGTTTGCCCCTTTTTTCGTTGCTGCGCGGTGACTCACCTTGATGCGCTCATTCTCTTGCCCTATCTTGGGCAATTTGTTTTTCATTTCTTGCGAAGACTCGCGATGCTTCCATTAACTTGGCCCACGTGGTGGGCATGCCATCTCTGCTTACGAGAGCTCGGCGGAGTTGATCACACTGCGCGCCTTGTATAAAGGCCACGTGCAATAGTTGCTCAGTGATACCTCCGATTGCCAGAGACTCTTGATTGAAACGAGTTATGTAGTCCTCGATCGTTTCATCATTCTTGCGCACGCAATGCATGATGTCATCAGGGTCGCGCGTGTGTCTGCGCTGCTGTACGAAGTGAGCTTGGAACTTTTCCAATAGTTCCTCGAACCCATCGATCTGCCCAGTCGGCAAGCTTTCGAACCAGACACGCGCCGCGCCCGTGAGGCAGCGAGCAAACATGTGACACCATGTTGGCATCGTCCAGCTTTCTAGGTTTCCTGTGTTGTAAAACCCTTGTAAGAAATCATCTGGATCTGTTGTGCCGTCATATTTGCCCCAACCACTTGGCATCTTGGTTTTGTGCTGGATGGGAGCCTTCGCGATGCGCTCAGTGAACTTTGAATGTTTCACCAAGATGGCTGGTCTGTACGGTGTGGTTACGTCCACTTGCCCTCTAACTAGTGGGCTGTACGGTATTTGCAGATCCAGATCGGCTCTGGCTCCAGGCGCCATGTTCACGGGCGCGCGGAGCTGTGAGCCTCCTGCATGAGTATCTCGCGTCTTCCTCATGCTGTGCACTTCTTCATCACTGAACTCAGTGTGTGCAGTGTGAACAGAATGTCCTTCTTCCGGCGCGCGCGCCCTTTTTGTTCCATGAACAGTTTGCTTATCAAACGCTTGCTTTTGTGCTTTGTGTTTGACCAGCTCATTGTACTTGTCCATTAGGCGCCGTTGCTCGTTTATGAGCCATTCTTTAGGGTCATTTGTTTCATCTTCTTGACCCATTGGTCCTTTTTGTTTCGCGCCGGCAAGATTTTGTAACGTAAGATCGTCTGGAGGAGTTTCAGTCTGGCCATGAGGAGTTGTGATGAAAGGATGGTTACTGGTGGCGCGCGTAGAATCACGCTGCGCCCTCAGAAACTGTTGTCCCTCATTAACATCCTCACGTTCAATATCCTCCAGAGCTTGATCAACGTTACGAACGCCAGAAACCATGGTGAAAATTGGTTTTTTATATAGATCTGAGTAGATCTTGTTGCCGTTGTAACAGTGGATGGCGCCAATGAAGAAACGTGGATCGACTCACTGGTAGACGATCTACTTTCCTCGGGTGTGATTATGCTATTTCACCGATGGTTTCTCTTGGATCTGATGGATCTTCCACCTACAAAATGAACAGCACCGTAAACTTACCCCTCAGAAAGGGACAGAGGGGTCCTCTTTGGGGTAACCCTCCGGTGTGAGAATAAGTATTTGTGGGAGAAGATAATAATATGTGAGAGTAAGGAATTTGGAATGTATTGCTTAATAGCTGAATACTCTGTAATTGGATGTTATCTGATGATATTTGATGATTGGATATGTTACTGGCTGTAACTGTCTGTGATTGAATGTAATTGAATTGTGGAGTTGATGTGGTATTTATAGTGCTAGGGTTTCCACTGATTGGGCTCAGACCCAGTTAGGGTTTTGTTGGCCTCCTCCAATTGATTTGCGCCACGTGTCCTCTGGGACACCTGGTGCTTTTTCATTGGTTGTAATCACGTGGTAGCACATAAGTTTTGCTGAGTTGTCCACCTTTTATTGGCAGTTGTCAACATCAGCATATTCTTATTCCTTAAAAAGATACCTTCTGGAAGGTTGTCTGACGTGCACAATCAAGGTTGCCCTAATCCTGATTTGGATAAGGGCGAGGTTGATTATGTGCATGTGTGATACGCGCCTATCCTGAGGATGCGCGAGGTCTTCTCTTTATTCTCACGCGCAGATGTTTCATGCGCAGATGTGATATGCACGAGCATGTGATATGCGCCGCGCGCTGATGCGCCACGCGCATATGTGATATGCGTGAGCATATGTGATGCCTGGGCATCTGTGGTGCCTGGGCATATGATGCCTGAGCATGTGTGGTGCCTGGGCATATGATGCCTGAGCATGTGATGCATGAGCATATGTGATATGCGTGAGCATATGTGATATGCGCCATGCGCATAGGTTTTGGCTTTGTGCCTTCGTAATGTCTTGATTTCAAGCCTCTTGTCTATATTTTGTGGGTTGACCCGCCTTGCTCGGTGTTGAGGCGGGTACATACCTCTTCAGTCACGATTTAACTTGAACTCAATACTTTGTTTAAATGAAGTCTTAGTTAAGTATTACAATGTTGGTATATTTAATCATCCACACAAAAATGGCAATGATGCTTACTCCTTTTACAAAGTTCAAAATGAATAATCCAGAACTTCAATTACTTGTTTTTTTTTCTAGTCATGAGGTAATTTCAACCACTGGCTTTGTATTCTACAAAACAAAACCTATATTTGTTTCCTTCTTATCGTGTCATTACGTGTCCAAATAAACAAAAAGCTAAGGATACTAATGAGCCCATATTTACATCATACATATACTTCTTTTCAAGTCCTGAAGTAGCAAAAGTCATAATATTCTAATTAAAAATAATATTGATTACTTTTGCAAAATATCAAAGTTATCTGTTTCGTTTAGCTCATCATTTCCTATATTAAAAACCATCAATTGACCAATTAAATCATTGAAGTTATTATTTATGAAATTAAACAAAATCAATCTACCTTTATTTGACTTAAAGCCAGGCAGCCAGCCCATTGGTTAAAAAAAACCCACCGTTGAGTCAATTTTAGGGCCCAACTGATTTTGTTTGAACCAACACCACACCACTTAGCCCCACTTTCACTTTCATGGATTGCCAATCATCAAATGATTCTAAAACATTGATTCCAATAGACTGCTTCAACACCACTTTGGTGGGATGGTTAAACAGTTTTCCTATAAGGGTTTCTTTGACCTTCTCGGGTCCTAGGTTCGATTCTAACAAGTGCAAAAGTTTGTAAATATGATGAGTACTACTAGTTACAATGTGGTCAAGTTTCTTTTGGAGAGGGGATGATCATGGTCGAAAGATCTCGTGATCATTTGGGATTTACTGATGGCCTCTAAAGAGAAAGGAGGGCTGGGAATATGAAGTTTGAAAAGTTTTAATTTTGCGTTACTTCGAAAATGGCAATGGAGGTCTTATTAGTCTAGACTTTCTTAGAAGCGATAAAGTGGTGTCTAGAGTTGTATTTTTAAATCCATTACTTTTCTTCACCCTTAAAACATTTTGTTCACATTTCTATAGTTCGGAGAAAGTTGGAAAATGGTGATTCTACGCGATTCTCTAAAGGAAATTGATTAGGTGATTAAACCCTTGGTGACAAGTTTTCCCGTTTATTGTGATACTTTCATGGATGGTATTGGTCTGTTCAATTTTTTTTGTCTGGGAAAGGGGGGGGGGGGTCTAGCTTAGGGATTCGAGTCATTATATTCAATAGGTTTTCGGTTAAGTCGGTTAAAATTGTGATTGTGAATCTAGCTACATTTGCAATACTATAATCCTATACAATTTTAGAAAGGTTTTGTATTTGACCTAAAAGAACATCATGGCTGTTCTAAATTCCTTTATGTTTCGATGGATATTGATCTAGGATTTTTGTCTGTCGAGACATTTTCCTGATGTTTGTCTGTCGAGACATGCTTATTAAAGGTGGCAGAATTTTAATAAATATGAGTGCATATTAAACTAGGGGTGTGTACGGTTCGGTTCGATTAATTTCGGTTAATAACCAATATCAAACATGGGCTAAAATTTGCTTAAAATACATGAAATGAAAGTATATATAACTACATGAAATGAATGTGTAAATATGTGAAATTGAGATATTAGTATATGAAATGGAGATATAAATACATGAAAATGACAGTATTAAACTATTAAAGTAAATTGCGGTTTTTGTCCATGTGGTTTGTTTAAATCTGTGGTTTTAGTCCAATATATTAGATTTGCGATTTTCATCCCTGTGGTTTCATTTCACTTGCAGTTAAACCCGAATTCATTAACCCCGTTAAGTATGGTGGTGAAACCCATCAACGTGCTCCTCACGTGAGGTGCTGTTTTGTCTTTTTTCTCCCCAGATAAACACAATCCTAATTCGCAAGCCCCCTCACGTGAGGGGCTGGGGTATACATGGGGGGGACTGTCTCTCACGTGAAGGACACGCTGGTGGGTTTAACGACCATACTTAACGGGACAAGTGAATTCGGGTTTAACTGCAAGTGAAATTGTTGGGTCCATATTTGGTGGTTTGTACTTAGTTATATGTTTATTGGGTTTCGTATTGGGCTATGAATGTAAACCAAGATCCTTATGGATCTCGATGGGCTTTGGGCTATGGTTGGGCTTGTGTATTGAGTACCCTGTATATAGAATGCATAGGGTTCTAGGGTAGTAGTTCAGTAGTCAGTTGAGCACCTTGAGAGCCACCATCTAGAGAGCAAATAACGAGTTTGTGTAATCTCATGTACCAGACGGTTTAATAATATAATCGTGTGCTTTTGAAGTATTACATCGTGTTCATCATATTATATTATTTCATTTATATTGTTCTTGAATCACCACGTTAACTAGATTCAAATATTTGACGTGTGTTGGTTGATATCATATTGTAGCGATCCAGATTCGGGACTTACAAAAATGAAACCTTAGGGACGAAAATCGCAAGTTTTAAACTATTGGATTAAAACCGCAGATTTAGACAAACCATAAGGACGAAAGCCGCAGTTCACTCAAACTATTAATACATATAATACATGAAATAGAGGAAAAAAAAACCTTGAAAATATGAAAAAAAATAAAATAAATTGAAGAGTTCAGTTAATTTCGGTTTTCAGTTATTTCGGTTCGATTTTGTCAGTTTTTGGTTAATGATTCGGTTTATATTGCTCGCCCCTAAAATAAACATTGACACTAACTTTAAAGAACTATAGTTTTTTGTTTCTTTTCTTTGATTTTTTTTATAAACGGAACTATATAATATCTAGTTATTCTAAGGAATTTGATACCTAGTAATCTAGTATGGTAATAGTATAAAAACAAAAACTTAATTCATCTAGAGGTATTTCGAGCCACAAATGTTACATTCATTAGCACGTGATTATTCATTTGTCCATACTCCATAACACTACATACATTTCTTAATATAGCTAGCAATGCTTTCATTGTGATAGTTTCATATATTATTAAATAACTATGGGTTGCATGACTCACCATTTGAAGTCAATTCTTGGGACCCAACCAAAAGTTCGAGTACCCATACCATGTAGTCCCCATAACCCATAAACGATTAGCCATCAACCAGGTAGCTTCCTCCTTGGCCCTTAGTTTTCCTGTGGAACCATGGCTCTTTTAAAAAGTGTAAAACCATGTGTTTCTTTTCTATTTTTATAATATTTTTCACATGTAACTTCCTTTGCTAAATAAAAATATCATTGATTACATTTACACAACTCATTCATTATAACCATCATAGAGCAAAAAGTTAAGAAAGTGTCGGAGCACACTTGTGAAAAGATAGTTGTTTTCACCAAGTATAAAAATGAAATTTTCACTAACTTTGAAAAAGAAGTTTATATGTAATTATGGTTAATGTAAGTATTATATACTCGTTTTATGTTCTATGATTTGAGAGCTTCGTAACGAACCAAATTAGGTCTAAGTCAAAGTTCACATGAATGAGATATCGATGCAGCGATGTATAAAAAGTCGGAGAAATAAAAAAGCTCCAATAAAGTGGCCTTGCCTTTATTGTTGTTAAGAAGCATAAGCAGAGAGTATACAAGTGCATGCTTTGAACAAAAAAAGGATGGATATGTTCGTGTAAGACGTAGCAACATTACGTTTACCGCCTTCACGACCATACTTGTTATGAAACATGCTTGACATATGGACATACATTGAAAGAAATTTGGGTGTAAGATTATTAAGTATTCAAGAAATATTAATTCATCTTTGTTGTTTTGTTTCATAAACCTTGGTTCTTATTTCCACTTCTTGGAACAACGTCTTTCATTAATAATTAGACGTGAGCTCTATCGTAGATCTTTGTTGTCCATCTGAACCGTATTATTAACATGAACATTCATTAACAGACGTAATTGATAATGTTACAATTATTAAACTTTTATTAGAAAACGAAAATGAATCTACCTATACTATTAAAACAATATCATCTTTCCACATGTCATTCAACTAGACTGAAGTATACGAGTTTCTATTTTTACAATTTCCACTTCATGAATGATAAAATGAATAATATGTTGGTGGAAATTGAACTCATAACCTTGCTTTCAAAATGCTTGTGACTTACCAACTCAACTAGGATGAATTGCTAGTAACATTCTCTTTTTCTTAATTGGTAAATCTTCACAACCTTCCATTTTGATTTCTATTACAAATACAAATTATTCTTATTGATCTATGTATTCTAGAAATTTTATCTTTTATGAATTCATAAGGTATGTTATTATGTATATTATTAAATTTAACTTTTTATTGTATTTTTTAAATACTCGTGTATCACACGGGCCCTATCATAATACAACTATATATTAAAATACTCTATGCAGAAGATTTAAAGTAAGAACTCAATCCATCATATTTTGAAACATTGCCACACGATGGCTTAAATTTCAACCTTTATAAAGTTAATTAAATCACATTTGTCACCCTATTCCATAACTCGTCAACTATATTTTGAAAGTATATGACATTAAGTTAATATAATATTGTTAATTTTAGGATGAATGAATCATTTGGGACCCAATCCAAGAGGACAAGACCCATACCATTTAACCTCCACCACTTGCATAAACGCTTAGACATCAACCAAGTGACTTCCTGCTTGACCCATAATGCATTGGGAAACGTGAAAACTTATGTTTTTCGTTACCATTTCTAGAATATCCACGTTTATATTTACATATACGGATACTTTTAGTAAGTTTTGTAAGTTATATGAAATGATTGCAAGTAGATGAGAGAAAATGTTATATGGAAAATTGAATTTGGGTTTAAACCGTACACAACGTTTTTTAGTATTTTTTGAAAGTGGTTGTTAGTGAATGATAAATAATATAATAATAAATACATAAAATATTATTATTTAATTAAAAGAAAGTGAAAAAATATAGTGATTTTTAGTATAAGTGTATGGATATGAATAGAGAAGGGTTGAGAATGATCTTAGTGTTACAAGCGTGTATTTTAATCAGTTTAAGATAGACTTAGATAAAGAGATGATACATGACTCGCTATACATTTCACCATGACAATTCAAGATGCTCCCGCACAGTCAAGATTAAAAACTCTTTTGGTTTTATACTTTTTATAATTGTTTTGTCTTCAAGTCATAGTTATTTATTAATTCTTCCAAAACTTTAGTGTTGGATGATAAAAGTTAGTAATAATTGGCGATAGCATTTCAAGAAATGATTGATTGAATATTATCTGTTTGTGTAGAAGATATAACTAATCAGTCGATCTGTTCCGTGGGTCCAACACACATTAATCCATAAGGAACCCTACATTAAACTTTAAAGCCCGCAAGCAAACATGAACCATCCATTATAATAATGCTAAGGAGTAAAAGAGTCTGACGATAACAAGTGACGAGTTTAACATAATGTATCTTGAGCTACATATCATATTAGAGTGAGAGACTTGTAGAGGATACCCCTAACTAGGTTTGGTGTGGAGGTGCATGTTGGTACCAAATTATTATGGTTTTGAGCACATAAGAACATCATGGGTTATAGGGGTGATCAGCCTCCTATACCATGGGGTTTCCAACTTCCAAGAGGGCATCGCCCCTGGCGGGGGTTGTGTGTGTAGTTATGTTTATGACCTCATTCCTATAGGTAAAAACCGCGCAAATCTAACACAAGTTGGAATGGCCAAATTAATTGTTTTAGTTTTGGCATTGTACTTTTGTAATATTCTAGCCTCCAGCTTTTGGTTGGAGTTCTTATTTCACTATTGATAAGGATTTATCCTGTCGTTCAAAAACAATCTATCCACACTCTCTCATTCTTCAGTCATTTTCACTTGATTGATCATGGAATCTAGAGTAAAATATATGAATACACACAAGCTTGTTAGTTAATTTTAAATGTGAAATAAACAACAAAAACAATAAAGAAAACACCACTAGTATAAACACGGTTTTACATACAAGATATTTTGAGAATAGGAGATGTTCTATATCCATGTAGCACGTGACACGCAAGGAATGAAACTAAACGCATTTATGCATGGTCATTGGTCGGTACCTTCTTTTCATGAATAGAATTAGTTGTACCAACTAAATTTGTTGCTCGTGTACTTCATTAATCACCGATGTATGTTATAAACTTTTCATTTCATTATTTTTTATTAAGTGTAGAGGTGAGTGTGACAACTTTATCCACATAAAACATCTATTATTTTAAGTAAAAATTAAGAAGGGTGAGAAATATTTAAGACGTGTTATATGTATTTGAGAGAATGCTAAATAGCTACCCGATTAACCCAAATCAAACAACCAATCATCCAAAACCACATCCTTTATACCCGAATGTAACTAAAAGTACCTGAATTCATCGTGGCAGTGTCACCGAACTACCAAAGTACCGAATGCACTTTTCAATACACAATAATCATTATTCCTCGTGTTCACGAACCAAGTTCCACTACCTGAATGAGCATGAGTCAGTGTTCCCAAACTATTTAATGTCACTACCCCAAAGTTGGGATGAGCAAATGGTATTGGGTACCGGTACCGAAATTAACATTTAAGTCCAAGTTTTTAAGAAATCGGACCGGAAAATTCAAGATCAATACCAGTACTTGTATTTACGGAGTTTTTGCCTATGGAATCAGTACCGAAGTGTCGCGTTCGCCTAGAGCTATAAACGGGATGAACCGAACCGGACAAGACATTGTCAGTGTTCGTCCGTTAAATTTTTGTCGGACAAATGGACGGTTCACGAACACTCGACCGGATGAAAATCGTGTTCGTGTCCATCCATTAAGGAATTGAGTTTGTCCGTGTCCGTTCGTAACATTGTAAACGAATGCTAACGGATAATCGAACACTAATGGACAAACAAACACACGGACGTTAATGGACACTAATTGACAAAAGAACACTAACAAATACTAATGAACGGTAAATGATAAACATACATAAATGACTCTAATGAACAAACGAACATAAACGATTACATATTAATTTCAAAAAATATAATTGTTACCGGACATTCACGAACATTAGTCTTTGTCCGTGTTCATCCGTTAAACTTACCGAACAAATTTTTTTTATTCATGTCCGATTCATTTATTAAACGAAAGAACATAAACAAACTTCTCGCCGAACAGACACCGGACACCCGGTTCGTTTTACATCCGCCCTTATATATTAAAAAAACAATAAACTTTATTAAATTACAAAACTACCATACTGTCTTAAACTCTCCCTATAAATACTTTAAACCATCTTCTCTTTACTTCACACTGTAATTTAGACATGCTACTAATTAGAAGCTCATCAACTCCTTCACTCACTTCATGGTTCCAACAACAAACTCCCAAACCATTCTCATCATCACGAGAACCCGATTTCGTTCACTTAAACCACAAACTACCCACACTTTCATTGCACTCACCCAACAAGATCACCAGAGCCTCATCAGACACTGATTTACTCACTCTTTCACTCAACACTTCAAACGGTTTGATGTTTTCGAGTTCGGGTTTGGATGCTGATCATGAGGAGTGTGAGCTACAGGCTATGGTGGATGGAGTTGGTGGAGGAAGTGGTGGTGGGAAGATTTGCAGTGGTGGTGGTGGTGGTGATAATGGTGGTTATGAGTATGGTATAGATGTGTATTACCGGAATATGATTGAAGCGAACCCGAATAACTCGTTGGTTCTTGGAAATTATGCTAAGTATTTGAAAGAGGTAACGTTTCAATAATCTTATTAATTATTCATCATGTACTTATGTACATATGTTCAATTGTTTGTTAGTTATTTACCAAATCTAGATTTAAAATTCCTTAGGTGTAAACGCGCTACTTGAGATTGACTCACTAAAAACTCTAAATGTGTCGACTTTAATGACCTTGAGATGGCTCACAAGTATAAACCACTCTATTATTATTTTTAATAATATTAAGCAAGTATTTATATAATAACTATTATTATTAGATTCAAATTTACAATAAATATAACTATAAACGATATCTTATTATTGCAGTTATAATATAAAACTATTAAAAAAATGCATTCATTTTTAATTAATAAATTATAAATGAGAAAAGACCGAGCTTTAGAAAATACAGCTCGAAACGAGTCGAGCTCAGGCTCTTGTAGGTTAAACAAGCTGAGTTCGAGCTTTCATAAAGTAAACACAATAAATTTGAGTCTAACTAAGCTCAAGCTCCGGCTTGGCTCAACCCGTTTACATCTCTAAGTTTTAGTGGGCTCGGGATTGACTCGTTTATCTTAACAAGTTGATATGTAAAGCTCGAGTCAGGTTCGAGGTGTTGCTTTGAACAATCCTAGTTTTGACTTTTGATTGATAATTTCAAACAGGTTCGAGGTGATGCTTTGAAAGCCGAAGAGTATTGCACTAGAGCAATATTAGCTAATCCGAGTGATGCAACCGCTTTGTCAATGTATGCTGATTTGATTTGGGAGACACGAAAAGATGCATCGTGTGCACAAAGTTACTTTGATCAAGCGGTTAAAGCTTCTCCGGATGACAGGTAACATAAACATCTTGATATTAATCGGGTTTTTTTTTCTTCCTATTTTCATTTTTGACTAAATAGTGTTTGTTTAATGATGATGCAGTTTTGTTATGGCTGCTTATGCGCGGTTTCTTTGGGATGCGGATGAAGAAGAAGAATATGACATGAACCTAACAACACTGAGTTTTGTTCATGAGACTTCACAACAGTTTCCAGTTGTTGCAGTGTAGCAGGGATGACGAATCGTACTCATAATACAAGAATATTGTGTAGTGGTTGTCTAACTCGTCTTTTGTTCATTGTGTCTTATTATTTTTGATCGATTATGAGATTTTTGAGTTCAAGATGACCGTATTCTATCGATAAACAATATATAGTTTCTAACTTATTATGACCAAAATAAGTTGAGTTGTAATTAGTATGTGATAAGCGTAATGATACATGATTCTATGATTTGTCATCAATTTGGTAAGTTTCTATATTGATAGTCAATTTGTAATTAGGATGTGATAAGTGTAACAAAATGATTCTATGATTTTTCATCAATTTGGTAAATTTCTTGTTTCGTTGACTGGGACATGCCTCTTCAATCTCTTTTTAGAACAAATAATGATTCTTTATTGATACTATAAAATATTGTTAGAGCAATAATCTAAATCTTAGAATAAGTTAGTCTAGAGGTTGTAGAAGATGAAAATAGTCTATATCCAACCTTAAACCCATTTGATTTGTTCCCTAATTAGCTGAATTCCTGGAAATTTTAGGGCAAAGATTTTATACTAAAAGACGATGGTTAGAAATAAAACAGTGTGTAATGGCCGTTTTGAAGGGAAGAAAAAACCCATAGCGCCTGGAACACTGCCCCTGGGACTTTATGGGGGCTTTTCTGTGTGTGTGTGTGGGGGGGGGGGGGGGGAATTGGGTCCGGGTGTTTTGTGCATAGCGCCATGTGGGGTTGTCTTTGACCTATCAAATGGGGGAGGGATATTTTCGACTTTCCCCCCTCCACCATTACGTCTACCTAACCAAGCAACACAAAATTAAATCATATGAATAGATGTGGGTTTTGAAGCCACTCGGTCCAAGAGATTTTAATCCTTTTGTTTCTAGTGACTATCCAAAGAAACGAAAAATGTATAATGGAATCATAAGTTGGCTTGACTTCAAATCATTAGCTTTAAATACTGTTTCATTCCCGTTTTCCCAAATCACCCACCAAGCACAAAATATAATTCCTTCTATGATTAGTTTCTTATATTTTTGTAATTGAGATTTATCAAGCAAATCATGAAATCTCTATGGTTCATCGTGTTCTGACCTTTTATATGTAACCATGCAATGACTTCCAAATCTTAAAAGCGACTCCACAATTGGTAAATAAATGCTAAATAGTTTCTACATCACTAGAACAAAAGGGGCACAAAATGTATGGGACGTCCAAGCCTTTATTAGATAGATTACTCCTACTCAGTAACCTATTCAACAAAAGCATCCAAACAAAGATATTTATTTTTTTGGCAACACTTTTTATTCCATCTAGTTTGCCACAAAGCCTCCAGGAGCATTTTCTTTTTAATCGAGTTCTTTATATGTTTAATCACAAAATCATTTTGACCCTCAAAATCCCACTCCCACAAGTCTTTATGCAATGACCAAGGATGTTGTTCTAGCATATTTGAGAGAGTAACAAATTGTGCCTCCTAGACCCGTCTCTAAGAGGGTGTCACCATTCCTAAACCCAATCAACATCCCTTTTTTCATTTTTTGTTTGGGATTAAGTTTGAAAACACCTTATTGGCATTCTCAAAAAGCTAATAAATTAAATGGTGTTTGGCATTCATAAAAAAACATTTTATTTTAACTTTTTGAAAGAGTTAAAAGCCGTTTTCCAAAAGCCCCAAATCCTGACTTTTCAAAATGGTTTTTTGAAAAGCCATAAGCACTTTTCAAACTCAATCCCAAACATACAAGATAATATTTGTTATTTCAAGAGCAAACAATCTCGGACAAATAGAGAGCAAACTATCATCACCAATCCAATGATCAAGCCAAAAATGAGTCGACTCGTATTTGTAAAAAAATTAAGCCATTTGACTCGTTCACTTTTAGCTGAATTATTGGATTTGACCTGTTTAAGATTATGTAAATAGTTTGAAGTGAACATATCATGTATGTGGGGAGATGATTGAGGGCCCTAAACTTAATTTAGTAGGACCTTAGGAGTTTGAGTCAACGACTTCTAGTTGCAACCATGGTTCCCTGTATCTTTAATATATGTATACTAATACAACAAAATAAATATAGACGGTCTACAACTTGTTTAATCTAGATAGTTGTTAAGAATATCAATTTTGTGGCAACTGTGTATGACAGAGACAATTTAATATTAGTATTTGTGACATTAGTTTTATCATTCATGAGCCCCTAGACCACCCG
>NW_027502330.1:0-55540 GCF_021521415.1 Bidens hawaiensis | reverse complement strand
GAGAACATTAAATTATAATGACGGATGTTCTTCAATAATTATGTTTTTCTGAGCTACACCATGAAAGATCATGATAAGTTTCAGGGGGTTTCTCGAATTTGCCACAATGACAACTTAAAAACAACATGTTAACTCATTCAATTTTGTGAATAATTTGTTTCATTTGAGCATAGTTTTACATGACGTGCTTCCCAAATAACGTTCTGATCACTATTGAAGGAAAATTTAATGCTAACACAAATGTTTCAAATTTGATAAAAGTTAGAAGTATTGATATGCATAGGGGTGATATGTAGGGAGTGGTCAGTTTCTTTTCTATAATTTTAATAGTCGAGGAAAAAATAGTCAATTTGCCAAATCTCGAACATTTTAATTATTTCCAAAAATGTCAATGAAAATAAATTTGAAACCTGAATTATGTTTAAAACTCTAACTTTCATCCGTTTGGCATTTAAAAGTCAACACTTTTTAACCCGTAACAAATCTGACGATAAATCTATTTGTATTATATAACTTTTAAAAATACTCAGATTTCTCATTTTGACCTGTAACAAATTTTGACACAAATGTATTTAACTTGTATAAAACAATCTATTTACCAACTTTTGACTGGATAAATCAAATTTAAGTTTCACAAAACCCGAAACAATCCTTCATGAAAAATCAAGAAATTATATATGATAAACTTTGTTATATATGAAAGTGATTGGTATATATTTACTAAATAACCGAAAAATATATAGTTTACTAAATTAACCGAGAAAAAATAAATTGATAGATTTAAAATATATATTTATAATTTATAAATTTATATGACAAATGTATAGATATAATATAAATAGAATGTAAAAAGAAAGTAAATATGACATATATTAGGGTCAATTAAGATCTTGATTTTGGAGGGAAAAATGCTATGAGGTTTAACCACAAACCGACATGTGTCACAGTTATTTTCTTTTATTAGAATAGGTAGATTTTGTGGTTATACATTTGTCCTGGATAAATACCAAAACTTGTCTCTTTCATTTGTTTCTTATTATCGAAACTGGTTGACAAGTTCACTTTTGACCGAAAATAATTTGATAATTGCTTAATTAAAATCATAGATAGCTTGATAATTTTAGTATATCATTACAAGACTAATTGCAAATTAATTTACTCATAAAAGTTTTACTTATCTTCCTCACCTTAGTTACTAGAGCGTGGTGTGCTATGATTATAGTGTCATAGTATCTTTATAGTTTAGTCGGATTTATTTAAGACTAAATATAAAATGAGCATAAAAATTAAAACTCAAAATTGAACATATATATAAACCATTTCATTAGTATGCATCGTTAAAAACAAATTTTCTAGCGGTTCGAAAACTACACCACCCCTTAATTAGACCGGGCTCTATAGTACGTACCGGTTATATCTTTGGCAGCCAGTACAACCGGTAATATTGACTGGTTTAACCCAGTTTTTAAAACAATGATCACATATTCACATGTTAACTTCCTCATTCCATTTATCGCATTAACACCATGCAATCAATAGCCTATTTTATATCTAAAATTATATAAAAAGATTTGTCAACTCCATGATTTCAAAAGGTTTACTAAACACATTATCATCATCGTACTCAGTATATCCCACCAATAGCAATGCTATGGTAAGGTCTGAGGAGGATAAGATGTAGACAACCTTACCTCTATCCCATAGGGATAGAGAAACTGCTTCTGGTGAGACCCCCGACTCGATAGTAGTTTTGCATCAAGCCTTGGACATAAGGCACATAGTACTCAATCATCGGGGACACCGGCTGATTGGTGCATGTGCCCTTGTCTTTCGGCTATCAACGCCACCACACGATGCCTGATTAACCTTCCGCCACTTTTAACGTTATTTTCATGAGATTAATAAAATAATGTCAAAATTAGTGCAATTTTATTTTTGCTCACCCGAGGGTTTTACACATACATACATATAGTTTATCTATTATAAATGCAAAAAAAATAAGGTTGTAAAGATTTGAGTTGACCTTATAAATGATAGTGTACATGTGGTTGGAATTTATTTGTTTGAAATAGATTTTTTAATCCGGAAATTTCAAACCTAAAGAACCTATATGCGCAACAAGATCCCATCTCAAGCGATGATGAATATCTTCATCCCGCAAGTCTAATTGGACATCATCGGGAACGGGAACATAAGTCGGAGGATCCGGTACCCAATCTAGAGAAATTCATTTCCATCTTCTTTTATTAACATATTGTGTAATATGATGCATGCATACACGTAGCAATAGATCGTGGGTTTTTTCATTGCACAAACCGGTCGACTGAGTATGCACCATCTACCCTTTAAAACACCGAAAACTCTCTCGACATCTTTTCTTGCCGATTCTTGCAACTTATTGAACGCCTTTTCATTGGTCTCGACAGGAAACGAAAAGGCTTTCACAAAAACAGACCATTGCGGGTAGATACCGTCGACAAGATAATAGCCACGTCTGTAATATCTCTCGTTGACAAAGTACGGACAGAAAGGTGCGGTGCCATCTGTTACGCTCTGAAACAACGGTGATGTGTACAGAACAGTGATGTCGTTGTTTGAGCCGGGAACACCAAAATAAGAATGCCAAATCCATAAATCATTTGACGCAACCGCTTCTAGTGAGATGGTCGGTCGTTTGATATCACCCCTAACATACGCCCCTCGCAACTCCCGTGGACAATTCCTCCATTCGATATGTGTACAATCGATGCTACCGAGCATCCCTGGAAAATGCCATCTAGCCTCGTGTGCGGCGTAAAGACGTGTAATGTCGTGTCTTGTTGGTTTTCGTAGAAACTCTTTGGCATACAATTTTATAATCGCGTTACAAAAGAATTGTAGACATTCACGTGAAGTTTACTCAGACATTTGTAAGTATTCAACGAATTGGTCGGGTGGGTTACCTGTCGCTAGTTGACAAATAGCGGATGTGCATTTTTGAAGCGGCGTAAAACTTCGTTTGCCTCTAGCGTCGTAAGATTCTTGAAACCATTCTTCGTTTGCTTCGACGTCGGCTACAATCTTTAAGAATAAAGATTTCGGCAAACGAAAGCGTTCCCTAAACGTCTCGTCGTTGTACTTCGGCTCCTCCACAAAATAGTCGTTCATTAGCACGTCGTGGGCATGTATACGATCACGCTCCACCACCTTTTTCTTTGGACGGCTCGGGCCTTCAAGTTCTTTGTATAGCAACGGGAACCATTCGAGAATGTCATCGTCCGAAGACGAAGAGCTATCGGTGTCTAAGGGCATCGAGTGTTTCGGAAATTCCATATTTTTTTTGTTGTGAATGAAGGGGAAGTTTGAGAGTGTTTTTGAGTTGGATTTGGTTTTGATTTGGATTTGGTTATGTTTTTGTTTTGGTTTTATATTGTTTTTTTTTATTTAACCCCCCCCCCCCCAACGGCTACATTCCTTCTTGGAAATCACCCCCACCAAGCGTGATGGCCATAACGCAAAATACCCATTTTCGCGTAACCATAGGACCGGCGCGCGGTGTGGCTTTTCTCATCACGCGTGACGGGGAGGCCACCACGCACCGCCCCGATATCGATATCGAAAATACCGATACCAAAAATGGTTACCGGTATCGTTGGAAACCTTAAAAAGTGGGTGCTTGATTTGTACCGAAATTACTATGCATCCTTTGCTCATTAACTAAAATACGTATTTATTACTACAATTCAAACATCCGGGGGGGGGGGGGGTGCTAATGAAAAAAGACAACCTCATGTGTGCTTGATCGCACATAGTGCTAAGTAGCATGCCAACCATCTCCAGCTTCGGGAAATTTGCTGCCTGAAAGCTCATACGGTAAAACCCGATTGGGATCAAAGTCAAATTTGAAACCTTACGGCCTCTAATCCAAATCTTCACTTTTCCTTAAAATGCTAGTTGGGCAAAAACTCATTGGCATAGGGAAAATAGTGTAGTGGCAAAGGCTCGAACTCATGAGTCATGACCTCCACTTTGAAACTCCCATGTCTTAATAATCACTTTGGGACTTTACGACCTACAACCCAAATCTTCATTTTTATCAAAATACTAATAGGGTAAAACTCATTAGCATAAAAAAATAGTGTAGTAACCAAAGTTCAAACTCATGACCTCCACTTTAAAACTCCCATATCTTAATAACCACTACAGTGTAGCTCATTCACACACTTCTACTCTACTCCCGTAAAAACATTTTTTTAACGTATACATAACCTTCAACCAAAGGTATTTTGTATATAAAGTTAAATTATACATAATAAACTATATTACATTATTCACCCTCTTAGCATTTAATGACCCAACTTCCATATCTCATCCCATTCCCAACCTTGGTTTTATACTTCTATACTTTTTGCCGGCTGCCAATTTTAACCTACATTACTCACTTTATTATATTTACCCTTTTAATTTAATTCCAACACATTTGTGCATATAAACTCATAATTCCACTTAAAAGATGACAACAAAAAATAGCTTTTGGGGATTACGCATTCTAAATATTGTTGTTTGGATTAAATTTTAATGATAATTATGGTTATATATACATATACAATTATATTGACATAGTATTATAATTGTTGTGAGGTTGCAGTATCTTGATATATTGTTTGAGTGAATTCACTAACTTGGCACGATGAATATTTGAAGGCTTGTAAAGACATACGATTTTGATATATTATGTTGAAGAAGGTGATCAACACCTTTGCTTATTGAGTTGTGAGGCGTTGTACTTTGTGATCCATACCGTTTAGTGAAACGATCAATGTAGAATACTATCTCCATCGGAGGATCGGGGAGAGGACTAGAGTGAAAGTGAATTAGTTAACATTCACTTGAATCTCAATAAATAGGTTATGTCAACTTTAACCATGAAAATCAATACATGTTGGATTTACTATTCTCAAGTTGTGAAAAGAATTTAACAAAGAATTAACATCCTTAAAAAGTTAAAATTTAAGATAACTTATCTACCCTCTCATAGTTTAGCTCAACTTTACACTAATTTTATTATAAAGGCCAAACATATCAGTTATACTTGTCAAATGATTAAAAATAAACTTTTACTTAGCTAAAATGGTTATGTAAGTTATACAATTTATTAATTTTCATACGAGTTTACATTGTCTTTATAGAGTACATGTGGTCCATTCACTTTGTTTCTTCATCAACTGTCACACGTTTATTTGAGAACTTACAAGTAAATTTCAATCCAATTACTCACCGCTAGAGGTGCACAAAAAACCTGAATCCAGAACCGGACCCCAAGTAAAAATCTGGAACCGGTTTTTTTTAATACTCGGGTTTTTAATACCGAACCCGTACCCGACCATACCCGTAGGGTACGAATATGGTATTCATTTTGGCACTAAAACCCGAACCCGAACCGGACCCAATTTGTACCCAGTAATACCCGAAAACCCGAACCAGTTTCATACCCGATGTATACCCGAAAATACCTTAAAAATACCCGAAAAATACCCCTAAAAAGTGCCAACTTAAAAAAATTCAATCTATACCCGAAAAATACATGAAAAAAACCCGTAAATAGGGTTTTTTCAATACCCGATGATAGGGTCTTCAAATACCCGGTTCTATACTCGACCCGAACCTGATGCATAGGGTATGGTTTTTAGAGACAATACCCGACTCAAACCCGATCCGATTATTATCAATACCCGGTCATACCCAAACCCGATTTTATACCCAAACCCAGGTATTAAAAAAACCCGATTTATGCACCTCTAATCACCGCTAGACTAACATCCATAGATTAAAAAAGTAAAAAAGGAAAGAGGCGTGTGTGTGTCGACACTCAATATTAATTATTTGAGTATGGTCACAATCCTTTTACTATATATACAACCAACCCATATCAACACGGGACACCCCCACACAGCACATTACAACCTCCATTTGTCACATACATACACATCTGTAGATCCACCACATACAATACATACATACATACAGATTCATTCATTCATTCATTCAATCAATCAATCGCGATAAAAATGGGTAGTTTAAAGGCGGTGCTGAAGCACCCTGACGACTTCTACCCGTTGTTGAAGCTGAAGATGGCGGCTAAGAAAGCCGAGAAACAGATTCCGGCTGAGCCACACTGGGGATTCTGTTACACCATGCTTCATAAGGTTTCTAGAAGCTTCGCTCTTGTTATTCAACAACTTAATCCAGAGCTTCGTGACGCTGTAAGCTTATTTCATTTATTCATTCATTAAACGATGTCGTTTTATTATTATTATTATTATTATTATTATTATTCTGTTTGCTTAGTAATTGACGGCTGAGTTGGATTTAATTTAGATGATTTTGAGGTCTCAGTTGGATTTGAAATTTTGTTTTTGTGTAAAGTCAACACGAATTGCACAAATTTGGTTGAATAATTTGTTAGAAACACAAATTTGTTAGAAAACTAACTATATTGTCTGTGATGTGCATTCGTACGTAACCTAATTTGCTCGATTTACGAAACTCTATTTAATTGGTAATTAATTCGTGAATTGTGGACTAAGCGGATTCGAATCATGAATTTGCACGATTAATCATCATCTTTCCTGGATCCGTGGTGTAGGGGTGCAAACGAGCCCGGCTTGTGTCGGCTTGCTTGTTATTTATTAATTAAGTTATATACGTTTTTAATTGTTTATATATTTTGAGAAAAAAAACTTAAACAAGCCTAAGCTCGGGTCGAGCTCGTGTAGTACCTTAAACGAGCCAAAGCTCAACTGTGCAGTGCGAAATTAATACATAAAAGTCCAAAAGAGGTAAAATTTAAATATATACAAGGCTCAAGCTCGGGCTCTATAACTAAACAAGCTTTATTTGAGGCTCGGGCTTCGTTTCAAGCTTTTTATCGATCCGATATCGAGTAACTCGTGAGCGGTTCGGCTCGTTTGACCTCCACCGTGGTGTTTATAGATTAGAAATATAGCTCACTTGCTTTAACTTATCAATTAATTTTTGGTTAGGTTTTCCAGATCTAACTGATAGTGAGTACACAACTGAATCTGTTGTATTTCATTTCAGATGTCTAGAACATGTGCATCTGTAATCTGTTATATGACTGCATCATCAAAATTGCTTATCATGTTATTTTCATATGTACCCATAGAATTAGGTTTTGTAAAGGTGTTTTGCTTAATCTTTTTTTGTTTTTTTTTTGAAAATACAGGTGTGCATTTTCTATTTGGTTCTTCGTGCTCTTGACACTGTTGGTATGTCTTAATATATCTAAGCTGATAACACAAAATTTTTTTACAGAAACCGTTCGATGTTCATGATTTAATAATTTGGGTGTTACTTTTCTTAACCAGAGGATGATACAAGCATAGATGCTGATATCAAAGTACCTATCCTGATTGCGTTTCATCAGCATATCTATGACCGTGACTGGCACTTTGCATGTGAGTATTAATTATTATTCTTATCTTTTGTGATGTATGTTGATATGTATCTTAAGGCTGCTTTTTATTTAATCTTGTAGGTGGTACGAAGGAGTACAAAGTTCTCATGGACCAGTTTCACCATGTTGCTACTGCCTTCCTGGAGCTTAAGAAAGGGTGAGTTTTAAATATAGAGTGCTAGGGGTGCTAATCGGGTCGTGTTCGTGGGTTCATGTACTCACAGGTTGACATGAACACGGCCCATTTAACTTGAAAACGAACTTAGTTTTTTACTTGTTTACATAATAAGAGAGAGGTTCATTACAGTAGATTAAACTACCGCGAGAACAAAAAGAACAAACCTGAAATGTAAAATTTTTACATCAATGGTTAAATTTTAAAAAAAACTCTTGCTTACATTCAAATGTCTGTGTTATATAGATAAAAAAACTATCAAACTAATTTGTTCAATTTTTTTCACTTTTAAATGTTTATTTACACATGTTGGAAATATACCACATGATACACATAACCTATGCATGTGGAGTTCTACAAATTAACGAATTTTGTTTATGTATTTTTCTTAGAATGTTAAAAAGGATGAAAATACAAACGTGTACAAAACAAGTATGTTAAACTATAAACATATGACAATTTCTCTTTTAGCTTAATAATTTTAGCATAAAAATATTCAACAAGTTCAAGTTATGACAAAACATTTTTTTTAAATATATAATTAGATGGGTCAACCTGAACCTAGCTCATTTAGCTAAACGTATTATCAGGTTTGACTCAAAAGTGACCTTTACCGCAAATTTCGTGTCATGTTTTCATGTCAGAAGTTCACACCCCCAATATAGAGTGCATACAAATTTTGATTAGTTATCAATAAATCAATAAACTGAATTAGTAAAACATGAATCATTTTTCATATATATTACAAATCTGATTTACTTACTCGGGTCATTCTTCAGTTATCAGGAGGCAATAGAGGATATAACTAAGAGAATGGGTGCAGGAATGGCAAAGTTTATATGTAAAGAGGTAGGGGTGAGCAATAACCGAATCGGTAACCGAAACCGAACCGAAAACCGACGAAACCGAACCGATATAACCGAAAACCGAATTAACCGAAATTAACCGAACCGAACCGAACTCTTCATTTTTTAATATTTTCAAGCATTTTTTCCTCTATTTCATGTATTATATATATATTAATAGTTTAACACTATCATTTTCATGTATTTATATCTCCATTTCATGTTCTAATATCTCAATTTTATATATTTATACCTTCATTTCATGTAGTTATGCATTCATTTCATGTAGTTTTAAGCAAAATTTTAGCCCAAATTTGATACCGGTAATTAACCGAAATTAACCGAACCGATAACCGATCGATTAGGTTGGGTTAATGCTAATAACCGAACCGAACCGAACCATGCACATCCCTATAAAGAGGTACTCGTACAGTCTTACATGTTATCATATCCAATAAACGTGGTTCTTTCTTTGTATCGATGGACAATTAGTTAATATTGGTAAATGCAGGTGGAGACAATTGATGATTATGATGAGTATTGTCATTATGTGGCGGGACTTGTTGGTTTAGGATTATCAAAACTCTTCCATGCTTCGGGTACAGAAAAAATGTTCCCGGATTCCATGTCCAATTCTATGGGTCTATTTCTTCAGGTAAATATTCTGCATTATCATTTTAAGCCTTAATGATATATAGGCTTGTAAACGAACTGAACAAACGAGCGAACACGGACAATTAAGGACCGGGGTTTTCTGGTTCGTTAAGAAAATGAACATGTTCATTCGGTATACACAAACGGTTCGCGAGCATAAATGGAGTAACACAACCGAACATAGATGAATGAACGTAACTAGGCTAAAACTAGTTAAAACTAACGTGAAGAACAATATGTTGAGCCTAAAAGCTATTAAAACTATACTAAGTTTTAGTGGCCTTAAAATTTTAATGAATATATTAACGGACGAGAACTTAAACAGGCTAACAATTTTAAACGAATTTAAATGAATGAATATTCACGAACACAAATGAGCAGACGGAAAATGGGTTCATGTTCGTTCGTTTAGCTAAATGAACAACATTTTTGTTCATGTTTTTTCGTTTATTAAAAAACGAACTTCTCGCCGAACAGTTCACGAGCTTGTTCACCAAATGTTTGGTTTTTGTACATGTCTAATAATATACGTCATTAACATTGTATGTATGTCAAAAAATGTAGAAAACAAATATCATACGAGATTATCTTGAGGATATAAATGAGATACCGAAGTCTCGCATGTTTTGGCCACGTGAGATATGGAGTAAATATGTGAATAAACTAGAGGAGCTCAAGTATGAGGAAAACTCTGAAAAGGCCGTTAAATGCCTTAATGATATGGTGACGAATGCATTAATTCACATTGAAGACTGTTTGAAATATATGTCTGACTTGCGGGACCTGGCCATCTTTAGGTTTTGTGCTATACCTCAGGTAAATTTCATTCATACATTTAACACTTTTAGTAACATAACTAGTTAGAGTTGCCCCGTGAGATATGGTGGGAATTTTGCACATGTATATCACTATATCTACAATCTTATCAAAAGACATGCCAAGTTGCCGACGTCGTTTATGATACCAAAAAATACTTTATTTTGAATATCTTCGTTTTCATTAAAGTTTATATCGGAATGTTAATAAAACAGATTTAACATAGTTGTGTATTTAGAATTTTAGATAAATTAAGGAAGAAAAGTTACTAGAGAAAATTAAAATTGAATGACAAATGAAATATTATTAAAAAATTATATGGGTTAAAGAGGTGTTATTTATAGTATTAGGGGTAAAATTGAAACTTAAAAGGTGGCAAATTGTGATTGGTCAAGTTAAAACGTTAAATGGGTTAATGGTGTATATTATTTATAGTATAAGTGGTGATTGATTTTAATTTACAATTTTTTATCAGTCAAGTTACTATTCATGGTTTACAAATTGTTATATATATATAATGATTATATATATATATATATATATATATAATCATTATATATATATAATGGGGTAGAGGTAAGGCTGTCTACATCTTACCCTCCTCAGACCCTACTATAGCTTTGCTATTGGTGGGATATACTGAGTACGATGATGATGATGATGATGATATAATGATTACCTTAGTTTAATTTCAAACTTGAATACTTTTCAGATCATGGCAATTGGAACCCTAGCCCTAATGTACAACAACATTCAAGTTTTCCGGGGTGTAGTTAAGCTGAGACGCGGTAAGGTTTTCTTCACCTTTTATTTTATTTTTTTAATGTATGTTTAAATTGTTTTAATGGGGTCTTGGTTTCGGTTAGGTCTTACTGCGAAGGTAATTGATCGGACCAGAACAATGGGAGATGTGTACCAGGCTTTTTATGATTTTTCTGTCATACTCAAGTCAAAAGTAATAATATTCACTAAAGACTGGTAAATTTTAGTTAACTTTTATGCGCACGATTATAACTGTTGGATTGGTCGTGTGTATAGGTTGACATGCGTGATCCCAATGCTGAAACAACAATCTCCAGGATAGAAGCAGCCCAGAAACTATGCAAAGACTCTGGCACCCTTAAAAACAGGTATTGTTTACTAATTCTTTTTTTTTCTCCTTATAATGGTTTTTTTGGTCAACTCAAGAGCTAACTATTTTTGTGTCGTATCAGGAAATCTTACATAGTTGAGAGCAAGCCAAGCTACAGTCCCGTTCTGGTAAGAGTTCTGTTAATATTATTTTCCCTAAATTGCCCTTGTGTTTCCATACAATTGTTATTAACAATGATATGTACAATGATGTTGATGCAGATCGCATTGCTTTTCATTATGCTGGCGATTGTTTATGCATACGCAACTGCTAATCGACAGAATAAAATCAGTAAGCACTATACTCATGTTTATGCGACTTAATATGTGCAATTATGCATGCATTTTTCTCATGTACGCTATTTCCTTTTTGCAGAAGTTACTCTGTAAGAACGTGTGGTGATCCTGAAGCGGAAAAAAACCCAACTGTGAAATGTGAAAGATATTGTTTTCTAGGGTGGTTGTTTCTATGTGCTTCCGAATGTCTTGTGGTTGGTAGAATATTATTGTTGTAAATGGAGGTAGCTGTAATCTTATTATGTGGAATATGAACATGAATTTGAATCATTTGGATTGTCCTGAAGACTTGCATAAACATTGTTGTTTTGGATTGGCGTATTTTTTAAGTAACGTGTAAAGTAATTCTTTTGATTTTACATAAGAGGTTACGTTTTGTTGATATCAAAATGGTAAGTGTAGCGAATGTAGATTCGATATTAGCATATGTCTCGAGAAGTAACTAGGAATGTCCGTTATGTCCCTCCTTAGTTATAGAAATTTCAGCTGCATACATTGTTCATGAGCACTCTTTTTAAATTAGACTTAATGATGAAGAATTAAATGATTATTGTTTTTAAACTTGTTTATATTTAAATAGTATTTATTAAACAATTGCATATCTTTGGTTGCCTTTTATATAATTCAATTTATTATGATATTGTTTTGAGCTTTCTAAATCATTTTTGTTGATAAAAATTTACAAATACTATGATGTTTATAATCATATCGATTTTTTTACTTATACAAACAAAAGCATGGGATAAACCAAATTTTAGTTGATAAAAATTTACGAATACTATGTTAATTTTACACAAGATTCTATAAAATCTAAATAAAACTTTCTATTATTTAAAAAAAAACAAGATTAGAAAATGTAACTCTTTCTTTAAGTGAAAGACAAACATACTGTTAAAACTTGTGGATTATATTAGAATCTTAAATATTTACACACCAACAAAATCCGACACTTGCAAGTGATCTCATCATGCTTACCAGTCAGCTCCACTGTTGTTCACCAATGCTGCAAAGTCAAGTCAACTCTCCATATTCCGCGTAATATCAATTCAAATCAACAGTATGAATATTCAGCATACTTGTGGGAGCAGGTAATTCATCATTTGTAGGCCCTTCTAATCTTACCCAACAATGTAGTTGCTACTACTTGACCTATACATATTAGTATTTAATAGGTTCCTGATGCACCTTGAAAGTGATCTTGATTTTATTCATTTTTAAATAAAGTTTTGAGTGTTTTATGATGATTGCACTTCATATTGCATGTTTTAGGCTTCTTTAAGATCATTTTTATAGTAAAATGTCAAAAGCTTGACAATTTTCTTGATTTTCAAGGTGTATATATTTCTTGTCAATTTTGGAGTGGAAATTTCATTAAAGGGTATTTGTGGTATGATTTGAATTTTTTTTTGAAACTTACAATAAACCCTTTTCATATTTTTATATTCTTTTGAATCTTTGTAAAAAAAAACCAGAAGTTCACACCATTTTGCTTTGTATAGAGCATATCTGTGGATCAGCCTATGTTAGTGTGTGTACTTTAATAATTTTCTATTGAACTGCCATTTTTCTGAATCATATATGTATATGTATCTATGTGTGTATAACTTCATATCTCTAATGGGGTTCTCATCATGGGTTCATGTTCTACTCCTGGTTTTAGTCTTCCAGCAAAAATGGCTTGTGTTGGGCATTTCAGAGACCAAGGTGTGTTCTTTAAATGTTTCATGGATTATCCATATTCATATTTGAACTGTCTTTTGTTTTCTTGGTTTTTGAACTTAAATTCAAAAAATGGTTGATACAATGATTTCAGGTGTATATTGTTTATATGGGACATAATACTCACACTGACCCACAGATTCTTCAAGATACACATCATGGGGTTCTCTTACAAGTTCTTGGAAGGTACAATTATACATAAATTACATGTGTGTATATAGAAGGGCGTAATTTGAATGAGCCCGAGCCTAAAAATGAGCGTGCATAATAAATGATCCCAAGCCCAACCTCACTTATATACGAGGCTATTATTTTGTACAACTTTTATTTAATAATGATAATTATTATATAAAAAATTAGCTAAATACTATATATTACGTTATTTATAATAATTATACTTGTATATAAATTTATATTAAATAGTAAACGAGCCGAGCCCAAGCTAAGTTTGAGCGTGAAAAACTATTTGTGTGTTGAGCTCAAGCTTTAGAAATAAAGCTGTAACGAGGCGAGCCCGAGGTTGAGCTCTCATAAGTTGAATGGATTGAGCTCAAATTAGGTGAGGTCGAGGTCGGCCCCGCTCGTTAACACCCGTTTTTTTCGGCTTATGTACATAATATATAAGTTTGACTGCTTCCAAAACTTATTAGTAACAGTCATGTATATTGCTCAAATGTGAAAAAAATTACAGCACAGAAATAAATTTTGTAATTGGCAGTATCAAAACTACAAATTAGTGGCAAGTTGTTAAGACTAAAGATATATTTGACTTTTATGGTCAAATTTTGACTTATTAGTAATAAATTTTGACCTCTGCAATCAAAACATTTTACAATTCAAAATTATTTTATTTGTAAGTGGCAGGATCAAAACTACAGTCATGGTAGCAATTGTTACAGGCTTATGTATATGATGTGTCAACGTTCTTTTTTTTAACAGTAAGTAAATGCCACTAATTTGTATATTAAATCTATCTTGTTTGACCATAAAAGTCAAAACATATCTTTAGTCTTAACAACTTGAGCTCAAGACAAAAAAACCAAAACATGAAAGTAATTCCAATATAACTATAAATGAAATAAAATAACCAAAAGAGAATCGACCCGTATAACTATTTTCTGTTGACTTTTATAGCAAAGAAGCCGCAACTAAATCGATCGTGTATAGTTACAAGCACGCATTTTCTGGATTTGCTGCAGTATTAACCCCAACTCAAGCCTCATTAATTGCAGGTATTTGATTTTATTCATTTAGGTTAGTCATTCTAATTTGTACACTTTGACATCAACATTATAGTTTGACTTTGACTTTTGAAGTCAGACAAAATGGTTCTCATTAATAATGTATGCAGATTTTCCAGACGTTGCTCGTGTGATTCCTAATAAAATTTATAAACCTCACACAACAAGAAGTTGGGATTTTCTCAATGTAAATCCTCATTTTGTCAACGGTATACTCTCCAAAGGTCAATCGGGTGTTGGGACTGTTATTGGCATCCTTGATAGTGGTAAGTTATACTTTGTCTTTGACTTTTCAAGTCAAACGAAATGGTTCCCGCCTAGAAAGTTAGTATAACTTCTTTAAATTTTTCAAGAAAGTATTTGTAACAAAACCAAACATCATATTCAAGTAGTTTAATAAGGAAGTTGTTGCTATGAAATCTTTATAAAGTTAGTTTGACCTCAATGTCAAACTGTTTTGACTTGTTTTTTTACCAGGAGTATGGCCTGAATCTAGAAGCTTTAGTGATGTCGGAATGAGGAGGGCACCGTCACGGTGGAAAGGCGTATGTGAAGAAGGAGAACAATTCAACAAGTCCAACTGCAACCGGTTCGTTAATTATTTAAGATTACTTAACATAAAGAGTTTACTTTTTTAAGTAAAAAATAAACTTTAGAAATAAGTAGTGATTGTTTAAAGTTGAAGTGCATGTTTTAAGATTTTCATAATAAGTATTGAGATTCTGTGAGTGTATTTAGTTATTTACAGTTTACCATTTTTAATTTAATATAGGAAAATCATCGGTGCACGATGGTATGTTAAAGGATATGAAGCCGAATTTGGAGACTTGGACGCAAGCGGCGGTTCTGAATTTCTTTCACCGCGTGACGCATATGGTCATGGGACTCACACATCCTCCATTGCATCCGGGGCAGTCGTAAAAGACACCAGTTTCTTCGGGCTAGCCCACGGGTTAGCCCGAGGTGGTGCACCGTCATCTCATTTGGCCGTATATAAGGTTTGTTGGGCCACGGGTGGTTGCAGCTCAGCTGATATTCTTGCTGCATTTGATGATTCTGTCCATGATGGTGTGGATGTGCTTTCTGTTTCTTTGGGCACGTCTCCACCATTTTCTACATATGTTGATGACCCGTTATCCATTGGCGCGTTTCATGCGGTTGCTCGTGGGATAACGGTGGTTTCTTCGTGTGGGAACTCGGGCCCGTATCCTCAAACAGTGACTAACACGGCTCCGTGGATTATAACTGTGGCTGCAAGCACGATTGATCGAGCTTTCCCCACCTCGATTACGCTTGGAAATAATCAAACGTTTTTCGTACGTCTCTTTTCCTTTCTGTGCATGAAACCGAGAAAACCGACCTGTAACTGAAATAACTGAACCGAAACAAAACTGGCAGTCTGGCTTTGTGTTTTTGTAAAAACCAAACTTTCGGCCCGGTTTTGGTTTTGCGTGTAGTTAAAACCAAAAAAAATCGAACTAGAGCCGAATTTATGGATTTTCAAATTTTTAAAATATTTTTTTATCTTGAATGTTAGTGATATATAAGTATATTATAAATGGTGTACTCAAATATTTTATCTCAAATGTATAATAATTAATTAACAAAAAAATTTAGGCCCAAATTCATTATTTTGGGCCAATTTTATTTTTCTCTAAGAATCAAATGTATAAGAACATTAGTTAACAAGTGGATGGTTCAAACAGATTTAAGTTGCCAAAGTGTATTTTTAATGCACACAACCAATTAAAGAGTTTCATTAAACAAATCAGATTATTAGTGCAATAAGATAGTGCATTTAAGCCCGGATGTGTAATAATCAATTATTCATTAACTAGCGAAACGATTTAGGCCCACATTCAATATTGTGGGCCTATTATTCTTTTGTCTTAAACAGTCAAATGTATGAATTTGAAAATTTTGGCATTTCTTTTATCTCTAAAGAGTCAAATTTATGACCGTAAAAGTCAAACTGAAAGTCAAATCATATGCAGGGTCAAGCTTTCTTTGCAAAGAAAGATTTTGACAAGTACTACCCTTTCGTGTACGGTGAAGATATTGTTGCTGATGATGCAGACGAGGATGATGCAAGGTCTTAGCAGTAATTTCAATAAATCTTGATGTCATTTTTGTTTTCCTAATATATATTTTTTCGTTACAGAAGTTGTGAAAGCGACTCATTAAATAAAAATTTAGCAAAAGGCAAAATCATTCTATGTTTCCAGTCGCGTGCAAGAAGCTTGGCTGCTTCGACTGCCAAAAATGTCCATGCAGCTGGCGGTGTCGGTATCATTTTCGCGCAGTATCCAACCAAAGATGTCACGCTGACTTTTGTGATCCCGTGTGTTCAAGTTGACTTTTCAGTTGGAACATCTTTAGTTACTTATACAGAGTCAACCAGGTTTGGTCAAACTCACCTAGTTTTGACTTTTGATAAAAGCAGAAGATTGGTTTGTATCTTGTACATGCATTTTTGTTTAACAGTAATCCAGTTGTGAAGATTGGAATGACAAGAACGGTTATCGGGAAGCAAACGTCGCCTGAAGTTGCGTTTTTCTCGGCCCGAGGACCAAGTTCACTTTCTCCCACAGTACTTAAGGTCAAACAGTTTAAGGTTGACTTTTTTTTGTTTGTTTTTTACTAAAGTTTAAAGTCAAACTTTGCATTGCAGCCCGATGTGGCGGCCCCGGGGGTTAACATATTGGCATCATGGTCTAAGAATCAAGTCCCGCCACTTGACTTCAAAATGGAATCGGGGACTTCTATGGCTTGCCCTCACGTTTCGGGCATTGTTGCTCTTCTTAAATCAGTATATCCAACATGGAGTCCTGCAGCAATCAAGTCGGCCCTCGTTACAACGGGTAACAGTGTACATATAGCTTTTTAGGTTGTACATGCGTACATGAGGCACTCGACTCGGGAGCGCCTCTTGTACATGCACATATTTTGTGCTTCTTTTAAGTTGTACATTTAACCTTTTAGGTTGTATATAGAGGTTAGTTTTATATTAAATCACATCAAGAAGTTTACTATCTAAATTTTAGATATGTGATGATAGAAACCTATCATAATTATAAAAATATTATACAAATACCAACTTTGTATGTCATTTTCATGAATATTATTTTTTTCTGTAATGTAGGGTCTATAGAGGATGACAATGGTCAGCCTGCTGTTGCAGAGGGGGCTCCACACAAGCAGACTGATCCATTCGACTATGGAGGGGGTCACGTGGACCCCAACAAAGCTATAAACCCCGGTCTCATTTACAACATAACAACCAAAGATTACATCCGTTTCCTTTGCGCCATGGGCTACAACGATAGTGCTATAAGCTTTTTATCTAACCAACCACACGTTCCTTGCCCTCGGAAAACAAACATTCTACAAAACCTTAATCTCCCATCTATCTCAATACCCGAGTTGGTAAAAACCACAACGGTATCAAGGACCGTGACCAATGTGGGCCCTACTTCATCTCTGTACGTAGCACGAGTTGAAGCGCCATCTGGCACAAGTGTTGTGGTGGAGCCATCAATCTTGTTTTTTAATGCTACGAAAACGAGGTTACGGTTTAAGGTGACGATTCGACCGTTGGTGAGGGTGCAAGGGAGGTTTTCTTTTGGATACTTGTTATGGGAAGATGGGACTCATGTTGTGAGAACACCCTTGGTAGTTCGAGTTGTCATAGAGAAATCATATTCTGAAGTATAATTGTATAAATGTATAATTACTTTGTAATATGGTTGTATGACTTTGTTCTCCTAATACATATAATTACTTTGAATAGCTTGATCTCTTGTTTCAACCAATTAGAATTTAAGTGACCAAATGGCAATCAGTTGACATCGAAAGTGAACACATATGCTACGAGTTAAAACTATTTTGTATTTTTAGTCAATAACCCATTTTAATGGCGGTCCTATGGATTTTTCTTATAAGGATTAATTTTTTTTTTGGGTCCGGTACTGGTACTCGGTGTCCAACTCGAATTAAGCATTGGATGATTTAAAACGTATACTAACTACTAACAATAAAGGAAATATAAAAGTAACTCATAACAAGAATATATCAACTGACGTATCTTGTTTTTGAACGGCTAACAAAGTAACGCCCGTACGCGGCCTCCATTGGCTAAAGGTAACCCGAGCTGGCCATTAGTCCAGACGGACGGAGCCCCTAGCGGTCCACCTGTTGAGGGATTCACCGGATAAAACCCGACCCCCACGCCCACCAAACGGCACGACAGCGAGGAGCCGGTAAAACCGGGTGAGATCAGGACTAGAACCCTGGTAAGCCAGGGTCATTCCTCATATCTCCTATATAAGTTGATGGTAGTGAGGTTTGATCCTCCTACCTCTCACTTGTAAAGTAAATGCTCAACCATTAAGCTACAACCGACTTATATCAACTGATGTATCTAGACTCTTTCTTTTAAACAACCAGAATTAATAATTCTAATTTGGATAAGAAAATGAAATGCAATATACCTAAAATTAGATCACCCTAACTAAAGTTAGGAACCTAACTACTACAAAAAGTCTACCAATATCACACTAAAACTTTTCAATCTGAACCGAACCTGAACCGGTACAAACTCAACAAGACAAGCTACCTAAACCCGAGCCGAAACCGGGTTTAATCTTCACCGGTTCCTTCTGCTTTCTCATTTCCAACACTTTCCGATGACTATTCGAATGAAGCCCACCCGAGAAAGTTGGACTACAAGCCGGTCTATACTCTGGAAACAACCTACCCGACTTAAACCGGACCCCACACGCGTTACATAACGTTTTTGGTCCTAAAGGACCGGTTCGCCACTGAGGCGTTTTCTGAACATGACAATGGGTACAACGGCCGATTGACTCGAATGAGTTGTTTTTATGAACCGGGTTTTTCTTAAACTTCTTTGTTGCCGGTTTTAAAAAGGTCATAAAACAATCAAACAACAGAACCGGGTTTGCTGATAACATAGTGGTGGACGAGTCATACGAGGAGGAATCGTCCGTAGACGACTCGGTCAAACTGGACCAAACTCGGCCGGTCTTTTTTGACCGTTTGCTTCTGCTTTTCCTAGGAACCGGGTACGATAATCCCAAAACTGTAAAACTTGGAATCACCGGTCTGACCGGTAGTTTGCCGGTTGTTTTCTTCAAACTGACCGGTGGTAACGACAGAGAAAGCTCCAATGTTGAGTCATCCACTATTTGTGATAACCATTCAAGGCTTTCCATCTCATCAACCTGAAATAACAATATATTAATAATAAATAAATATATAAATAAATAATTATTAAACAAGATTGTATGTTTAATTGTTTTACTAACAAAAGTCAAAAGTTGGTTGTGGCTTAATGGTAGAGCACTCACTTTAGACCATGTGTAGACATAAAGCTCCACTACCAGGGGTTATACGTCACGTGACGCCCAGTCAAAGTTATGGTTTTGTACAAAAACAGACTGTAGTCATAACTCTCCATTACCAGGGGTTATGCGTCACGTGGCGCCCAGTCATTATTAATGTTATTTGTTTTTTTTAAATAATAATTCATTTAAATAATTAAATATATAATTAAAACACTACATTAAAATTAAAAAATAAATTAAACGGATGTAGTAATCTAATATTATTATTATTTTTACTATGAATATTTGATATAGTTATGATATTAGTAACATAAACATAAGCATAAACCAAGTTTTTTTTTACCAAAGGGGTTTGGGTAAAAAGTGTTTATCAATATGGAGATTTTGAAACTTATTTACCTATGAATGGTGTGGGGTTAAAATTGCAATAAAAAATATATTATGGGTTTAAAATTACAATAACAAAATGGTGTGGGTTATAAATTAAAATAAAAATATATAATACACCACTCCTCATCTCGTCTTCTTCAATTCGCCGGCCACTAACTCCGACGACTGGCATTTAACCGGCGATCCCGTTACCACCCACCACCACCACCACCATTTTTATCCTTCTTCTCCGATCTGTAACTCACCCACCACCACCATAACAATAACATAAACCGGCTCCAAGACCCACCCACCCAACGGTTATTTTTTTTATTTGTGTGCCAACCCCCGCGTTTTGTATACAACGCAGCCAAAAATCAATTTCATATAACGCAGGGGGGCGGTGTACCCCCCGCGTTTTCGTCCCCAACGTTGGTGGCAACGTTGCCACTATGGGTGGTCTTATAAAGTGAGAGGTAGGGGGATCAAACCTCACTACCACCAACTTATATAGGAGATATGAGGGATGACACTGGCTTGCCAGGGTTCGAGTCCTGATCTCACCCGGTTTTACCGGCTCCTCGCTGTCGTGCCGTTTGGCGGGCGTGGGGGTCGGGTTTTATCCGGTGAATCCCTCAACAGGTGGACCGCTAGGGGCTTCGTCCGTCCGGACTAGTGGCCGGCTCGGGCTACCTTTAGCCAATAGGGGCCGCGTACGGGGTACCCGGCGTTACTTAGTTGTCCGTTAAAAAAAAACTAACAAAAGTCAAATAAAAACGTTCCTATTTAATTTCACATCATCAAAACTGCTATTTGCAAAACATTTATAAGTCCGTTTAAAAAAAAAAGTTAAACTAAAAATTATTGGTTAACACGGTCATGGTGTGGGATTGATGTAAAGCGGTGAATATAGTTTGTCCCAATAAAAAGATGTAAAGCAGATGTAACAAATGATATTATAAAATAAAATGATCTAATTACAATAAAACTATAATACCGGAAAGTGAATTTCAGTATCTGGTAGAGACGCGGTGGTTGAAAAGTTGGTAGAAATAATGGAATTCTTCTCCTCGTCTTCGTGGGAATACCGGTCACCATCAGAATTGCTAAAATCTTTGTCGGAGAGGTCCAACAAATCATCTACGGAGAATTCATCGGATGACACGTTGTCGAGACACCATAAATCATCAAAGAAGGATTGTTGGGTTGAGTTCATGCGGATTTCCTTGAGAAAGTTTGATTTTAATGCGCGTGCTTCAATTTCAATGCATGCCATGAATATTAATGCTTGGTTATCTAAAATTGAAATAGAGACAGATAATTAATTAATTGTATATAGATAGATATACAGAAATTGTGCATGTATTGAATAGGTGGAAGAAGTGGTACCTGTAGAGAGAGAAAGGAAGGAAGGGTGGAATTGGGTAAAGAGCACTCAACTCAACTCAAATCAATTCAAATCAGAAGAAGAAGAAGAAGATTTGTTAGTGGCCGAAACTGATGGGTGGGTGGAGTAAGACTTCTTTACTTTCCTGCTTTTATTACCTTTTTTTTTACTTTTAATTAATATTTAATTTTACAAATTTAATTAATTGTTACAAAAAGACATAACTGATTGTGTATGAGATTGTAATATAAGGCTGATTTGATACATAGAGAGGGTGTTTGGGATTAATTGTATAAGTTTAAAAAGACTTTTTGTCAAAAAGAATTTGTTAACTTATAATTTTAGAAACGTGTTTTGATTACCTTATATCCGGTGAAAAGTCAAATAACAAAAAAGACATTTTTTTAGAAAGAGTGTAATTGGATTTTAAAGGTTTGAAAGATGTATGGGTATTAGGGGGGGCTCATCACTCATGGAGTCATGAGTATTACCCATGCACCGGTAATCATGTATTACCACATCATTTCTAACTTTAATTACCTATAAACCACAAAATTATTGGTAATACTTACCCACAAGTACCGTATAACTTTATTAATTCATTTTGGTTCTTCAATGGTTAACAATGAATCAATTTTGTGTAGCAAACATTTGTTATGGAATGAAGTCATGCACCTTACCCATATGGGGTGGGGTGGTGTTTCCATATGGTTTGAAAACCATACACCCTACTCATATGGGTAGCCCCGTCCTCTCTTATCAAACCCAAAAGTTAAGTACTTAAGTTGGTAAGTCAATGGAGCCTAACTTATAAAACTTATTTTACCTTCTTGGTAAGTTAAAACCTAAAAGAAATTATGGGTTACCAAACAATCCCAAACACGTCCTTACTGTTTTCATAGTATATTATATGAGAGATATTTATCAAATGATACTTAACTATATGGGAATGTGAGTATATTTATTTTCTTACTTTATCTTAGGTGATAAGAGTGGTTGTTTTCATTGGAATCCTTGGCTCGTAAAACTTTTTTCTTTACTCGCAGAGCATATTATAATATACTATAGAACTCTAGAACATCATAACAAATAGCTAATTAAAGAATCAGAGCAGACAAACAATACATGAGTACTAATAATGCAAGTTGTAAAGTATCGCTAACATAAAGTGAAGTAACTTTGGAAACTATAGATAAAAGAGCAAATAAACATGCACGAAACGCACTATCCCCTATTCAAATACCAACTAAAAGGGTCTCCCAAACAACACTAAGGCAAGGCTTAGGCTAAGGCAAATAAAAGCAAATGAAAAGCTAAGGCAAGACAAGTCTAAGCCACGTATATACCTTTCTTAAAAGGCACATAACCCTAATACAACGTCATCAAGAACTCATATACCAGACAATGGCCCCTTAGAGGTGCAAGTCCAGCCAATCATGCCTAATCCGCTCATGACTCATCCTATATCTTCAGTTGTGATTTGAGTGTTTGCTCAACGTCTGCACCAGTGAAGTTACGATGGTACTCAGTTTTAGAGGGATTTATCTTTGAACCATTACGCTCTAATGTGACACCCGGTAATTTCCCAATCCCATAAACCAAGTAATCAACCTAATTATTAGGAGATTGTGAATGTTATGCGCGCCATTATCAGCGCGGGCATATGTTATATGCGCCATGCGCGGATGCGATGCGCGCCATGTTAGGATCAGCGCGGGCATATGTTATATGCGCCATGCGCACAGGTTTTTGTTGTGTTTTCATGACAACTTAATTTTATGTCGTTTCTGTCTAATGGGTTGCATACCTCTTCAATGATCAATAAGTAAAACTATGTTCAAACAATATCCTAATTTCCTAATTAAGACCCAAATCATTTATGCGCGCGCGGAAAAAGGGAACTAACCTCCCCGCATGGCGGGAACATTGAGAGCTAGTTTGTTTGAAGCTCCAAGATGGAATTGACTTCAACATAACTGATCACTATGTTGAAATACCAAGACCTCATGGAGAATCTACAAATGAAACTCAACGTCCCTGACTACGAGAAGGTTACGCATCTACCCGCATCAAATAAAAAGGAGTTATGTGCGACACCTGCGGGAAGAATCCCCGCGGGACACCTTAAAACTAAACCCTTTACGCATGAACGTCTGCACAGAAACCAACCACCTTTTCGCTTAAATCCAAAAGTTCACCCTGTTAAACTCTGAGAACGCTGGTTCCAGCAGAGCCAGATGGACCCGCAGGATTTCCTTATAAGGACGCCTGCGCAGTGATACGCGCAGGATTCGTTACAAGGACGCTTGCGCGAAGACCAACTGGAGCCGCCGGACCCACAACGTTCAAAGAAATGGCCTACACGCAGAAGGCTATACGCGCAAGGCTACACGCACAAAACACTTAGTCTATTCTTCAGATGTAAGGGGATTACCCCCGCCCAGAAAGAACCAGTTGCGTGTTTCAGAGATTTTTACCTTTTGACTGCACACTGACAACAGTACCAGGAAAAGTATACTGTAACACGAAATGTCAGCTGTCAGCCGCACCTACTCTCACCAACCACAGTCCTGCATGTACTGTCAAATCCATCCGAATCTTTATAACCACTCCCTAGGACCATCACCCCCATCCCTAAAATAAATAATAATAAACCCCATACATTGTCATCATTACACCCAATATAAATAAGATTTCAATCCCCTAAATCAAGGGATTGTGTTCCCTTGAATTTGCCTATAAATAAGTATCAATTCTTGAATAAAAATATCACACAAACACACTTCAAACTCCTCTCTTAAACCTGTAATTCTGCACTAACCATCTCCCAAGCATCCGTTTCCAGTTCCATCGCTAGGTAAGCCGAAACTTTAGTCTTGAGATTTACTTTTCTGACCAGCCCTTATATTATTCGATTACTTGGTCTTAATACACATATTTCTTGTTATTTAAACATATTCTAGACTTCCAATTTCGAGGCTAACATCAGGAAACCCAAATCTCGTTTAATCTCTCTCTAAACCATCACTTAACAAGAATCACAGGTGAGTCTCACAGCCCCTATTTTCACTGTTTTTAAACTGTTTTCGGGGCGAGGGACACGTGTTTAAATCATGTTTTATCATGGTATATTTACAAGCAATGCAAACGATTATCTGTTCATGGTGTTTATCTTGGTTTTCAATGTGAGTGCGCAAGATTTAGAAAGTGATCACTTCGTCAATGGAACTCTAAGGGTAGGGACTACTGTGTTTGATCAACCCGCTCATAGGGGTCGCACCTCTTTGCATAGACGAGTGCCTAGTATGGTCATGGGGTAGTACTACTGGTTGTAAAGCCCGCTCGTAGGGGTCGCACCTCTTTGCATGGACGAGCGCCTAGTTTTCCGAGCACAACGTCAGCGCGTAACCCGCGGGACGGTATTATTTTCGCTCGTAGTGGCAGCGCCACTTTGCATGGACGAGCACGGTTTTTAGAAATGTCCGCGCGTAACCCGCGGGACGGCTTTATCAAGCATATGTTTTAATGATGTTATCAGAAATATGTTTCAATATGGTTTTATCAAGGATATGATGCAATACGATTTATCAAGTCACCAAAACTTGTGAACTCACTCAGTTTATACTGATTCAAATGTTTTTACGTGTCTTTCAGGTGATAATTAGTAGCGCAAGGAGTCACACATAGAGCACTTCACGCAGAACATCTATAAAAATGGTTTTTGGAAGATTTTAGTTCTATCCCTTCCACACGCGTGGTTGTTCCCGCCGTGTAAGGGGATATGGCGCGGAAATCTTCAACGTTTTTCATATGTGGATGTTTTTATATGTAATTCTAAACAATGTAATGTATTTTGTACTAGACATTTCATGCGCAATGGAAAATTTATTTGAATGTTTGCAATGACCCGTGCTTGATTATCAATTCCCACTCGCGCGCACCCGGCTGTTTCCGCCGTTTAGGGCCGGGTGTGACAGATTGGTATCAGAGCACTGGTTATAGCGAACTAGGAAAGAAGTTTTAACCTAGACTATAACCGTAGGGGAATCGCATGAAATATTTTGCAAAGAAAATATTTTCAAAAGAAAAATCACACACACTTAGGAACACGGGTCACACAATGTCTAGTGAACACTAAGGATAAGAACATTATGTGCTCAGGATACATGCGCTAAGTTTGATATATTTTCGTTCTCTTTTAAGAAAAACGAGAATGCCTACAACCAGAGCCAAGGGAATTACCATGACACCCGAGGAACTCGCAGAAATAATCGCACAGGCGATCGCAACGCATGAGGCCAGCAAGGCCGAATCAAGTCAGGGTCGTCAAGAGACCGAAACCCCAGAACCCGAATCAGGAGCTTTGGACAAAGGATGCTCCTATAAGACATTTATGGCCTGTAAGCCTTGGCCATTCAAGGGCACCGAAGGGGCCATTGGGCTCTACAACTGGATCGACAAAATGGAGACAGTTCTCTCCATTAGCGGGTGTAGTGAAAGTCAAAAGGTCCTTTACGCGACCTGCATGTTTCAAGAAGCGGCCTCGTCTTGGTGGAAGCTTCAAGTGAAAACATTGGGACGAGAAGTTGCTCTCCACAAGACCTGGGAGGAGCTGAAGGAAATGATGATGAAAAAGTTCTGCTCTCGCGCCGAAATTCAGAGTCTACAGCAGGAATTTTGGAACCACACCATGATAGGAACTGATATCGACGCCTACAACAACCGATTCAACGAACTTTGCCAGATGGTGCCGGATATGGCGAACACGGAGGAGAAAAAGATAGAGAGGTATATCTTTGGGTTACCCCATGTTATCAGAGTTCCGCTCAATGCCGCAGCGCCTCCAACCTTTGATGAGGCAGTGGCCCGGGCCATCACTCTTACAAGAGATACGGTCCGTGCGGGCATGTTGACCTCGCGCGGGAACGAGCAGCGAACCTCTGACCCCAAGAGAAAATGGAACTCTCACCACCGAGGGTCCGACTCCAAGCAACCACCATTCAAGAAACAGGAGAGCGTAAGGGCTTACGCGATACAAGCCCTGGAGCCATCACGAAAAGGGTACAATGGGCCTCGCCCATGGTGCAGCAGATGCAAGTATCACCACGAGGGTGAATGCGCAAACATCGTATGCGCCAAATGTAGCAGACCAGGGCACAAGGCGATAAACTGCCATAAGGAAGCTGGAGCAAACGACAACTGCTACGCATGCGGGAAGCCAGGACATTTCAGTCGGGATTGCCCGCAAAAGAGAAACCAAGCTCGCGTGAGAGCCTTTGTGATCGGCGCGGGCGAAGCAAAAGAAGAACCGAATGTGGTGACCGGTACGTTTCTACTTAACGACCATTTTGCATCTGTCTTATTTGATACTGGCGCTGACCTAAGTTTCATATCCACTGAGTTTAAAAACTCCCTAGGCCTAGCAACCAGTAGGCTAGACACGCCTTATACTATAGAACTAGCCAATGGTAGGCAGATACGCGCGAACGAGAGGACTGAGCAATGTGTATTGGTCATGGGAGGTCACGGATTCAATATTAACTTATTGCCAATAGACTTGGGAAGCTTTGACATTGTGGTAGGCATGGATTGGTTAGTCGAGAACCACGCGGAAGTTATTTGCCATGAGAAGCAGGTTCGGATCCCACTGTTGAGCGGAGAAACCTTGGTAATTCAAGGGGAAGAAGTGGAGTTGCGACAAAACTCATTTCGTGTTTAAAGGCGCGCAAGTGCCTGAGGAAAGGATGCTACGCCTTCCTGGCGCACGTAGTAGAGAAGAAAGGAGATGAACGAAAGATTGAAGACTTACCAGTGGTGCGCGAATTCCCGGAAGTTTTCCCTGAAGATCTGCCCGGATTACCGCCACCACGACAAGTCGAGTTTCGAATCGACTTGGTTCCAGGAGCTGCACCAGTAGCTCGAGCACCCTATCGACTAGCTCCATCCGAGATGCAAGAGCTATCCAATCAGTTGCAGGAACTATTGGATAAGGGCTTCATACGCCCAAGCTTTTCACCCTGGGGAGCTCCAGTACTTTTTGTAAAGAAGAAGGATGGTTCATTTAGGATGTGTATTGACTACAGGGAACTGAACAAGCTGACAGTCAAGAATCGGTACCCCTTACCGAGGATTGACGACTTATTTGATCAGTTGCAGGGATCCAGTTATTACTCGAAGATAGATCTACGGTCAGGTTACCACCAACTTAGGGTCCATGAGGAAGACGTGCCGAAGACAGCCTTCCGAACTAGATACGGCCATTATGAGTTCTTAGTGATGCCTTTCGGGCTAACTAATGCGCCGGCTGTATTCATGGATCTGATGAACCGTGTGTGCAAACCATACTTGGATAAGTTTGTGATTGTGTTTATAGATGATATTCTGGTTTACTCCCGAACCAGAGCTGAGCATGAACAACATCTGAGATTAATTTTGGAAATGCTGAAGAAAGAAAAGTTGTATGCAAAGTTTTCTAAATGTGAGTTTTGGCTTAGAGAGGTTCACTTTCTCGGTCACGTTGTAAACGAGAAAGGAATACACGTCGATCCTTCCAAGGTCAAAGCCATCGAGAATTGGGAAGCGCCAAAAACACCAACTGAGGTGAGGCAATTCCTAGGACTAGCTGGCTACTATCGACGTTTCATTGAGAACTTCTCCAAGATAGCTTTACCTCTGACTGCGCTAACTCAGAAAGATAAGAAGTTTGATTGGGGCGAAAACCAGGAAGCAGCGTTTCAAATGTTAAAGCAAAAGTTATGTAGTGCGCCAATTTTGTCGCTACCCGAGGGGACGGACGACATCGTCGTCTACTGCGACGCTTCACATCAAGGACTCGGATGTGTCCTTATGCAGAGAAACAAAGTCATAGCGTATGCCTCTCGTCAACTCAAGGTCAATGAAAGGAATTATACAACGCATGATCTGGAACTTGGAGCAGTTGTTTTCGCGCTAAAGATTTGGCGCCATTATCTTTATGGTACAAAGTGTTTAATTTTTACGGATCACAAGAGTCTTCAGCATATATTTGATCAAAAGGATTTAAACATGAGGCAACGAAGATGGGTAGAATTATTGAATGATTATGATTGTGAAATAAAGTATCATCCTGGAAAGGCGAATGTGGTAGCAGACGCTTTAAGTAGGAAAGAGCGAGCAAAGACGCTACGAGTTAAGGCTCTAAGATTGACCATTCGCGCAGACCTCACTACCCGCATCCGAGAAGCTCAACAAGAAGCCTTGAAATCAGAGTTTGTCAAGAACGAATCCCTTGGGGGTATGATTAAGAATTTGGAGCTCAAAGAGAACGGCACTCGATATTTTGCTAACCGCATATGGGTCCCTCTCAAAGGAGGATTGCGCGAGCAAGTGTTAAATGAAGCTCACAAAACGCGGTATTCCGTACATCCTGGCGCAGACAAGATGTACCAAGATGTTAAAGCGCTGTATTGGTGGCCCAATCTTAAGGGCGACATCGCGACGTATGTCAGTAAGTGCCTGACGTGTTCGAAGGTGAAGGCTGAATACCAGAAACCGTCGGGGTTGCTTCAACAGCCAGAAATTCCCATGTGGAAGTGGGAACAAATCTCCATGGACTTCATTACCAAACTGCCAAGGACACCTGGGGGTTTCAACACGATTTGGGTTATTGTAGACCGGCTAACTAAGTCAGCACACTTCCTGCCGATCAAGGAAACCGATAAGATGGAAAAGTTAGCCCGATTGTATATTCGAGAAGTAATTTCAAAACACGGAGTTCCGGTATCCATCATTTCTGATAGAGATAGTCGTTTCACCTCAAGATTTTGGAGATCGTTACAAGAGGCTTTAGGTACTCGTCTTGACATGAGTACGGCTTATCATCCCCAAACGGATGGACAAAGCGAGCGAACCATTCAAACATTAGAAGATATGTTGCGCGCGTGCGCAATCGATTTCGGGGGTAGCTGGGATACTCATCTCCCATTGGTTGAATTTTCATACAATAACAGTTATCACACAAGCCTCAAGGCTGCGCCATTTGAAGCCTTGTATCGGCGCAAGTGTAGGTCCCCACTGTGTTGGGCTGAAGTGGGTGACAAGCAAATGACTGGTCCAGAGTTGATCCAAGAAACGACGGACAAAATTTTCCAGATACGGGATCGCCTTAAGGCAGCGCGCGACAGACAGAAAAGCTATGCAGATGTGAGAAGAAAACCGTTGGAATTTCAAGTAGGGGATAGAGTACTTTTGAAAGTCTCTCCATGGAAGGGAGTCCCCCGTTTCGGCAAGCGAGGAAAGTTAAATCCGCGATACATCGGACCATTTGAGATCCTGGAAAGGATCGGTCCAGTTGCTTATAAACTCCATTTACCCGCCGAACTTAGTGGAGTTCACGACACGTTTCATGTATCCAACCTCAAGAAGTGCTTATCTGATGAAACGTTAATTTTACCATTGGACGAGGTTCATATCGACAAACAGCTACACTTCGTGGAAGAGCCTATAGCAGTAACCGATTGGAAAGAACAAAAGTTGCGAAGAAGCCGAATCAAGTTAGTAAAGGTTCAATGGAACTCAAAGCGTGGACCTGAATTCACTTGGGAAAGAGAAGACCAAATGCGCAAAAAGTACCCATACCTCTTCCAAAGAATAGCTCCTACCAGCGACACCTCCTAATTTCGGGACGAAATTCACATACGGGGGGAGAATGTGACACCCGGTAATTTCCCAATCCCATAAACCAAGTAATCAACCTAATTATTAGGAGATTGTGAATGTTATGCGCGCCATTATCAGCGCGGGCATATGTTATATGCGACATGCGCGGATGCGATGCGCGCCATGTTAGGATCAGCGCGGGCATATGTTATATGCGCCATGCGCGGATGCGATGCGCGCCATGTTAGGATCAGCGCGGGCATATGTTATATGCGCCATGCGCACAGGTTTTTGTTGTGTTTTCATGACAACTTAATTTTATGTCGTTTCTGTCTAATGGGTTGCATACCTCTTCAATGATCAATAAGTAAAACTATGTTCAAACAATATCCTAATTTCCTAATTAAGACCCAAATCATTTATGCGCGCGCGGAAAAAGGGAACTAACCTCCCCGCATGGCGGGAACATTGAGAGCTAGTTTGTTTGAAGCTCCAAGATGGAATTGACTTCAACATAACTGATCACTATGTTGAAATACCAAGACCTCATGGAGAATCTACAAATGAAACTCAACGTCCCTGACTACGAGAAGGTTACGCATCTACCCGCATCAAATAAAAAGGAGTTATGTGCGACACCTGCGGGAAGAATCCCCGCGGGACACCTTAAAACTAAACCCTTTACGCATGAACGTCTGCACAGAAACCAACCACCTTTTCGCTTAAATCCAAAAGTTCACCCTGTTAAACTCTGAGAACGCTGGTTCCAGCAGAGCCAGATGGACCCGCAGGATTTCCTTATAAGGACGCCTGCGCAGTGATACGCGCAGGATTCGTTACAAGGACGCTTGCGCGAAGACCAACTGGAGCCGCCGGACCCACAACGTTCAAAGAAATGGCCTACACGCAGAAGGCTATACGAGCAAGGCTACACGCACAAAACACTTAGTCTATTCTTCAGATGTAAGGGGATTACCCCCGCCCAGAAAGAACCAGTTGCGTGTTTCAGAGATTTTTACCTTTTGACTGTACACTGACAACAGTACCAGGAAAAGTATACTGTAACACGAAATGTCAGCTGTCAGCCGCACCTACTCTCACCAACCACAGTCCTGCATGTACTGTCAAATCAATCCGAATCTTTATAACCACTCCCTAGGACCATCACCCCCATCCCTAAAATAAATAATAATAAACCCCATACATTGTCATCATTACACCCAATATAAATAAGATTTCAATCCCCTAAATCAAGGGATTGTGTTCCCTTGAATTTGCCTATAAATAAGTATCAATTCTTGAATAAAAATATCACACAAACACACTTCAAACTCCTCTCTTAAACCTGTAATTCTGCACTAACCATCTCCCAAGCATCCGTTTCCAGTTCCATCGCTAGGTAAGCCGAAACTTTAGTCTTGAGATTTACTTTTCTGACCAGCCCTTATATTATTCGATTACTTGGTCTTAATACACATATTTCTTGTTATTTAAACATATTCTAGACTTCCAATTTCGAGACTAACATCAGGAAACCCGAATCTCGTTTAATCTCTCTCTAAACCATCACTTAACAAGAATCACAGGTGAGTCTCACAGCCCCTATTTTCACTGTTTTTAAACTGTTTTCGGGGCGAGGGACACGTGTTTAAATCATGTTTTATCATGGTATATTTACAAGCAATGCAAACGATTATCTGTTCATGGTGTTTATCTTGGTTTTCAATGTGAGTGCGCAAGATTTAGAAAGTGATCACTTCGTCAATGGAACTCTAAGGGTAGGGACTACTGTGTTTGATCAACCCGCTCGTAGGGGTCGCACCTCTTTGCATAGACGAGTGCCTAGTATGGTCATGGGGTAGTACTACTGGTTGTAAAGCCCGCTCGTAGGGGTCGCACCTCTTTGCATGGACGAGCGCCTAGTTTTCCGAGCACAACGTCAGCGCGTAACCCGCGGGACGGTATTATTTTCGCTCGTAGTGGCAGCGCCACTTTGCATGGACGAGCACGGTTTTCAGAAATGTCCGCGCGTAACCCGCGGGACGGCTTTATCAAGCATATGTTTTAATGATGTTATCAGAAATATGTTTCAATATGGTTTTATCAAGGATATGATGCAATACGATTTATCAAGTCACCAAAACTTGTGAACTCACTCAGTTTATACTGATTCAAATGTTTTTACGTGTCTTTCAGGTGATAATTAGTAGCGCAAGGAGTCACACATAGAGCACTTCACGCAGAACATCTATAAAAATGGTTTTTGGAAGATTTTAGTTCTATCCCTTCCACACGCGTGGTTGTTCCCGCCGTGTAAGGGGATATGGCGCGGAAATCTTCAACGTTTTTCATATGTGGATGTTTTTATATGTAATTCTAAACAATGTAATGTATTTTGTAATAGACATTTCATGCGCAATGGAAAATTTATTTGAATGTTTGCAATGACCCGTGTTGGATTATCAATTCCCACTCGCGCGCACCCGGCTGTTTCCGCCGTTTAGGGCCGGGTGTGACATCTAAGGTTGTTCATCACTCTTCTAACCTCTTATTCAACCTTGCTTTACTCTTCCTTTGTGACACAAATATCTTCAGTGAAAAGCATGTACCATGCTGAAGAGGTAGGTCCCAGCAGAGCCCAGTTGGACCCGCAAGACTCACCTTGAAAAGGGACGTCTGCGCAGAAACCAACTGGATCCGCAGGACCAACCATGCTCAGAGACGTGACGTCCTTACGCGCAGTACGCAAGCTGTTCCCGCAGGAAATGCCTCCCAATGGTGAAGGACTCCGCCTGTTCCCGCAGCTTCGGATACAAGCCATCAGGGAAGGCCACCCGCGCAGCAAGGCTACACGCACAAGGCACTTAGCTCTCAATCACTCAGTGTCACCTGAAGGAATGAGCAAAGCCGGGAACAATCCCGCACAAGGGCGGGAGGGGGAATACTCCCGCCCAAATAAGCCAGTCCGTACGATACGGGAAGATCTTCTGTACTGTACCTGACGAGGTATGGGCAAAAGATCTGACTAAAGATACGACAGCTTATTGACAACAGTATGGCGAGCAGCATGCTCCTGTACTGTATGTCACTATTAGCCGCTGCCTACTCACCAACTACTGCCATACCACGTGCATGGCCGGCAGTTGGTGGAAAAGGAATAGTACACAGCATGCCTGGTCACTATCAGCCGCTGCCTACCCACCAACTACCAGCAGGGCACGTGCGTAGGCCACTGTTGGTGGAACAGGAATACTGTTGCAGCCGGCCATACCTCCTTGGAAACCTACCTTCGGCTATAAATACCACAAATGGTATAATCATCTGATCTTATCATATCTTAACACATCTTATCATATTATACCTAATATCTGCTCTAGCAATCTCTTAATATACATTTATATTTAAAGAGCAATCTAGTCTGATTCTCACGCCGGAGGGTGGTCACAAGGAGGAACCCCCCCTTCTCAGTGACAAGCTCACGGTGTCTGTTTTGCAGGTTATCAGAAGAACCATCTTCTCCGGGTCTAACCCCTCGTGGGAAACATCTATCTAACCCCCAGGTTACCAGTAATCTGCCCGGGGTCCGGTTAGTGTTTCTTCATTGGCGCCATCCGTGCATAAAGCTAGAACTTCATTTTTCTCCAGTTTTTTCAAACTTCTGAAAAGATGGTTAAAGAAACTACGTTAACCACAACCCCAGCTACTGGGGGGAATACCGGTTACACAGTCTTTACGAACACTACCCCGGTTACCCAAGCCGGGGCAAGTGAAGTAAATTTTACGAACACTACCCCAGCTGGGGCAAGTGCAGTAAATAATCGCTCACTGGGATTCACCGATACCCAGTAAATAATCGTCTTGAATACGAGCTGCTTTTAACTTGTCGTTTTCACGACAAAGCAGCTCGACGCGCGGCTGCATCCGGGCCAGGAGAACCCGAAGCTCATTGGTTAGCCTACCCTCCTGGTAGCTAGCCATGGCTTCCCCCAGCGCACCACTGGGAGCAGCGTGACGAGCCCACTCCACGCACTCCACAGGGGTGCGAAGGGTTGTTCCTCGGCGAATGTTCCATCGTGGAACATACACTTCATTGGAATCCGACACTGCAAAAAACATAAAGCAGTTAGGAAAAGATGATAAAAAAATATATAAAATGGGCCAAAAGAACCCTACAGGGTCAATAACAGGCCGATAGCCGCCAAACCCATCACCTGAACGCAACGGAAATCCATTCAAGAGGTCAGGCAGATGGGAAGGAGGCAGAGGTTGGCGATAAGCCCCATGCATACCTGAAGGTTCGGCCGTCGTTGCCGATGACGGAGGCATGGTAGAAGCCGCCGCGGAATCCGCAGCAAAAGTAACCGCCGGCTCGGTGAAAGATGCGGTAAAAATAGCACTCACAGCCGGCGGTGACGTCATCACAGCTGGAACAGTCGGCTCAGAGGAGAGAGCAACTGAACCAGCGGAAGCAGGCGCAGGCGCCTGGGTCGTCGCCTCAGGTAGGCTGACCAAGCCTACCGTCATGGGCGGAGTACTCTGCGCTCCACCCTGGAATGCGTCAACATCCACGCCTGCACAAAGAAGAAAAGTGTTAATGATGGAAAACTATGAAGTTAAAGATAAAGGAAGTTTGTACTTACGGGTTTCTTGAGCCTAAAGGTACGGAGAGGCGGGGACGAACCCGATGGAGCCGGCCTCTTTGCACCGCTCACCGTCGTCTTCTTGGGCTCTCCGGAGGTGACAGTCGTAGCCTCCGGAGCGGTGGTCTTATCACCACCCGGATTCCCCGCCACCTCTTCGCTCTCGGTCTCCGAATCAGACCGAGGCGCCGGATCGGCAGTGGAGGCCACCTTCTCCTTCCCCTTCTCGCCGGCAGCCTTCTTCTTCCGCACCAACGGAGGACCATCTGCGGATTCCTCATCAGAACATACGATTAAAGGAATTCCAGCAGAGGTTTCAACATTGAGGGGTCGAGGGTCGAATAGCGCCTTACCTAGCCGCCTGGCGCTAAGGATCTCGTGGCCTAGCGGATAGACCTCCACGAACCGATCCGCCGTTTGTTCTAGGATGGGCAACTCGTTCTCGTCTAGAGCGCGAGTACCCATCCGAGCGGGACCGTCAGCCTCCCGCGGGTTCAGGAGCGACTGCAAGTCGTTCCCTTCTGAAATAAACAGAAAAAAAGTTAGAAGAGATTCTAAATCAACAAAAAGAAACAAAGCATACCGTAAGGAACAGAGTTCGAACCGTATTCGAGGACGATTGGGATCTTATGCGCATCCGCATCCTTCCACACCCGGCTCATCCCCAGCATCACCATCCCGGACTCCGCAAACCGGTAAACCGGAGATTGGACTCGGGATATCTTCGAAAACCATTCCGCCTCCTCGTAGTTGGAGGCGTGAAGGCTGGGAAGTGCTTGCCCGTTCTTAAATTTCATGGCAAGGGGGATGGCGCGAGCGGAGATGTAGAAGAACTCTCGCTTCCACGAGCGAAGACTGCGGTTGCGCAAATCTTCAAACCCTTAATCCGGGTTATCAACGTGTACCACCCCTGGATGCACCTCCAAGTGTAGAAGGTCATCAGGCGGTCAACATAGGGCTCAATGCCCAGAATCCGGCACACCCACTCGAAGTGCCGAATCTTGGCAATCGCCATCGGGTGCACCTCGGTCAGGTGCACACCGTGCCTCTCAAGGACACGGTAAACAAACTTTGTCAATGGGAACCTAAGATTCCCATAAACAAAGAATGCAGCATAAACCCCGATCTTGCCTCTGGGGGCATCATACACCGTCTGGTGGGGTTCAGGAAACTCAGGCTCGAGAGACTCGAGCATGAACTTCCTGACGATGTACTGATACAGATCACCGGGCAGAGCACACTGGCACTCGCCAGCAGTACTCCTGTCATCGGCTGTAGACTCAAGATCACGAGACGACATCTTGCAAAAGAAGAAAACGATTTCAAGAGAATGCTCGACTGAAAGATGAGTATTCGCCGGAAATCGTTCTAAAGATGAAGAGAAGAGTGTAAGTGTGGATTACAAAGAACCCTCTCCCCCTTTATATACTAATCGCAATTAATGCGATGAATTTAATGCGGAAGAGAGAGAAATCGAAGGTGCAATGAAACTATGACACGTGGCAAAGAGCAAGCTGGCAACAGCTGTTGACAGGACGCATACCATTAATTTCGCGGCCACGCGCCCGAAAAATCGCGCCCACGCGCCTGAAAAAGCGTCTGGAATGACCATGTACTGTCACGTCACCATAACTTCCTGCACGTCCTGAAACAGTCAGAAGAAACCGTCGCACGACGTTTCAGAGGTTTGGACTGTTCTTATCCTCACCAACTCTTCGAATTTCAAAATTCAAAAAGATTCAAAAGTAAGCGGGAAAATACCCCTTACCTTGGCAACCAAGTAACCGTAAGACGGATGCGGGTACAGTGTTAAGGCAGAACCCTTCACATACCTAGCACCCGCAGGGAATTGAAGCCAAGAGTAACTTGGCAACCAAGTAACCGTAAGACGGATGCGGGTACAGTGTTAAGGCAAAACCCTTCACATACCTAGCACCCGCAGGGAATTGAAGCCAAGAATAACTTGGCAACCAAGTAACCGTAAGACGGATGCGGGTACAGTGTTAAGGCAAAACCCTTCACATACCTAGCACCCGCAGGGAATTGAAGCCAAGTATACCTCGGCAACCAAGTAACTATAAGACGGGTGCGGGTACAGTGTTAAGGCAAAACCCTTCACATACCTAGCACCCGCAGGGAATTGACGCCAGGAATACCTTGGAAGTAAAGTAACCGTAAGACGAGCGCGGGTACAGTGTTAAGGCAAAACCCTTCACATACCTAGCGCTCCGCTGGGAATTGAAACCAAGAAGGATCTTCTGGGCAATGCTTGCGGAAACGGAAATAACATCCCCGCATAGCGGGAACGTCGAGAACTACGTTGTTTGAAGCTCCAGGATGGAATTGGTGGTTTTAACATAATTGATCACTATGTTCAAAACTACCAAAACCTCATGGAGAATCCACACAAGTGGGACTCAACGCTCCTGACTTGCGAGGAGGTTACAGCCTACCCGCATCATACCCAAAAATCAAGCAGGAAACTCGGGAATTTCTGCAAGTGACAAGGACTTCCGCGGGAAGAATCCCCATGGAAAACCTTAAAAAACCCTTTTCAAAACACTTTGCTTAAGTCCAAAAGTTCACCTCACTTTATTAAACACTCATGAGAAGAACATTGGACTGGGGGGACTTGAAGAGGTAGGTCCCAGCAGAGCCCAGTTGGACCCGCAAGACTCACCTTGAAAAGGGACGTCTGCGCAGAAACCAACTGGATCCGCATGACCAACCATGCTCAGAGACGTGACGTCCTTACGCGCAGTACGCAAGCTGTTCCCGCAGGAAATGCCTCCCAATGGTGAAGGACTCCGCCTGTTCCCGCAGCTTCGGATACAAGCCATCAGGGAAGGCCACCCGCGCAGCAAGGCTACACGCACAAGGCACTTAGCTCTCAATCACTCAGTGTCACCTGAAGGAATGAGCAAAGCCGGGAACAATCCCGCACAAGGGCGGGAGGGGGAATACTCCCGCCCAAATAAGCCAGTCCGTACGATACGGGAAGATCTTCTGTACTGTACCTGACGAGGTATGGGCAAAAGATCTGACTAAAGATACGACAGCTTATTGACAACAGTATGGCGAGCAGCATGCTCCTGTACTGTATGTCACTATTAGCCGCTGCCTACTCACCAACTACTGCCATACCACGTGCATAGCCGGCAGTTGGTGGAAAAGGAATAGTACACAGCAGGCCTGGTCACTATCAGCCGCTGCCTACCCACCAACTACCAGCAGGGCACGTGCGTAGGCCACTGTTGGTGGAACAGGAATACTGTTGCAGCCGGCCATACCTCCTTGGAAACCTACCTTCGGCTATAAATACCACAAATGGTATGATCATCTGATCTTATCATATCTTAACACATCTTATCATATTATACCTGATATCTGCTCTAGCAATCTCTTAATATACATTTATATTTAAAGAGCAATCTAGTCTGATTCTCACGCCGGAGGGTGGTCACAAGGAGGAACCCCCTCCCTTCTCAGTGACAAGCTCACGGTGTCTGTTTTGCAGGTTATCAGAAGAACCATCTTCTCCGGGTCTAACCCCTCGTGGGAAACATCTATCTAACCCCCAGGTTACCAGTAATCTGCCCGGGGTCCGGTTAGTGTTTCTTCACATGCAATTAACTCTCAAGTCAACTTGGACAAACTCATCTAAGATGACCGCAAAACGAAATGGGATCAATGTGGATCCTTTGCGAAGTTGCACCTTTGATATGAAAAACGTATGCACCCCAATTGTGCACAAACACTTTTTTGAGAAATCATCTTTAACTAAAGTTTGTTACGAGGGTACAATTTTTAGAGTAGTTTTTGTTATCAGAGATAACTCGAAGTGCCCGAAATCACAATTAAAACTAGTTGACTGAAAGAGTTTTGTCGCTTGAATTTGTATTTTTTGTGTTTATCATTTGGTGGGGGTGTGTTATGATATTATTTTTTTTTCACCTAAGGTAAAAAGCTTAATTTTATGCTCAAAACAAAAAAAAAGATATCGCACAATCATTTAATTAACTGTCCCAATCTTTATTATTAGTAAATAAGTAGTATATCTTCTAGTTATGAACTGATTAAAGACAATTTGAGCGTATATGCATGTTACACTCTATGTACAACAGCATAGTTGGTTATGATCTTACCAAGTATTCATATTTTTTTGACCTGAAACCTTTAAGTTCCTCTATAACAACCTATGGACTTTGTTCCTGAGTGGATATCTATGGACCTAACTTATGAATTAAAACCTTTGACCCGTTCTCTCTCGGTTGGTACGTTTAAAATTTTTGTTTTACTTTCGTGTTTGCATGTTATGGGCATGCACAAGTTTGGAGATTTTAGGTCATTTGTACCAAATTGAGAACCCCTACGTGTGCGTAGGTATTGGAGTAAAACACAAACACATAGCTTATTAAACATCTATATATTAACACTTATACACAATTTATTCAACTTTATAAAAATATAGATATATTATGACCATTTAATGACTCGTATCATTTAACATTTTACTTAATAATAAATGTTTGGCATTTATCGGGTTGTATATGTTGAAACTTAAAATTTTAAACGTGTAAATAGACTAGTTGCTCAGTGACTAAAATTTATCTTAAAACTTCGTGACTAAAAAGTACTTTTGAGTTTTGACACACTTGGGCATGTTGAGCCAATAACTGTACGCCTATTTTTGCTACTTCGAGACTCTTGAGTGTTATAAGTTATAACATTACTACATTAGTAGAAAACTAGGGTATAGACCCGCGTGACACGCCAGTGGAACAACATGTCACTGCAAAAAATCAACTTAAACATAGATTTAAGTTAACATACTACTTCATATTTTGTTACCAAAATATTTATAAAATTACATTGTCTTAAGATTCAAACTTCAAAGTTACAATAAGTTAATTGAACAAAACAACCAAAAGACATTAACAAAAACACTAAACATCTTCTTTGATATTAAAACATTATCAAAGTCTTCAAAAGTTATACAAACATAAACTTCCACTTCCTAATAACCTGAAAAGTTATAAAAACAACACAATATTCAATTAAATTAAACTTAACATAACAACATATTTAATAATTACTAACATCTAAGTATTACAAAGTTGTTGTGTACAACCTACAAATCTAAAGTTCATAAAAATACTTATTAGTTGTTCTAAAAAGATGTTGACAATATACTTCTTTTATTAAATCTATGAAGAATATCTAAACCATTAATATATTACCTTCTCCTTCGTCATCGGACAACAAACTTTCCGGATAACCATCATAATCACTTTCATAGTTTGCACACTCGTCTAACCATTTAACCTTCAAACCAACCTCCCTTTCCAACTCAACATATGCAATTTCTTTTCTATGATTAGATAACTTCAACATATATAGCTCTCTCAAAAGGAACAAATCATCACATGACAAAAGTTGTTTAGGATTCAAATTTTTGTACTGGCCATTCTCAAACTTTATAACAACTTTGTTTTGATTAGGATAAAAATACTAATCCCTAACATGTTCCAACGGTAAAACATCTTGGTGAAGATCAGCAAGGTAATGATGTAAAAGATTTATGAGATTGGTTTCCTCTAGACATGGTAAAAGTTTCCGAACACCAATCTCATGAATCTGATGTTTGAGGTGGTTATTAAACATCATCACAGATTCAATATTATCTTTGTGTATCATGAGTAAATCGCTAAACAGAAATTCATACTTACGTAAAACAGTAGAGAACTTCCAATTGACAATAGTAGACATTTTTTTCCCTATTAATTTTGTTATGAAATCCTTTAGAGTGTAAAAGAAGAAGAAGATGATGATAATGAATTAAATTGATAATTATAAAATAAAAAAATGAAGTGCCGGTTTAGTTTTTCAAAGATGTAAATCATTATATCTATCTAATGAGTATATCATGCATAGTTACCCTATATTTCTAATATTTTATTAAATATTATATTTACTATTTTTAATACTTTAAGTTAAATTGAAATACTCATATAAACAATGGTATGTTATTAAACATTTGAATCCGGAATTTTTTTTGTATATATTAACATTAAATATTTATTTATAACTTAATAACAATTTTTAAGATATGATAACAAACAAAAGTATAGAACAAAAAAAGTATAGACCAAAAAAAGTTACATGATAACAATAAGTGTAGAATAGAACAATTTCAAAGAAATGACAAATTCATTATGTTTTCATTCTACGTTTCCAAAAATCTCCTTGTACACAACATTTGTTGTTTTATTTGTAAGCTTTGATTCTTTGTCGAGTATCACTAACTTAATACCATCTCGACTCTTCACTCTTGACAAAGCGACACAAAGCTGACCATGGGAAATACTGGATCTTTAAGATACAATCCAACTCTTGACAAAGATTGACCTTGACTCTTGTTGATTGTCATGGAAAAACATACTGAGATAGGAAACTGTCTTCTTTTTAATCTAAAAGGAAGTTTCTTATCAGTTGGTGTAAGAGTTACTCGACTAATTACTAATTAGAGTACGATATCCTATATTCGTACCAGAGAAAACTTTAGCATCAATTACACGCCTACCGAGACTAACGACTTGAAGGCGCGTTCCATTGCACAAACCCTTTTTATGATTAATATTCCTTAATAGCATGATTGGAACACCAACTTTGAGGACCAATCTATGATTGGGCATTCCTGACATCTTTAAACCATTTAAGAAATCAGGAGAGTACAACTGTGGATCAAAATCCTCTGAAACGTCTTCACATTCAGCTAAACTGTCGGAACTTAGATACTCGACTTCTTCACCAGGAAATATGGCTAACATACGTTCATTAATTTCTTGAACAACCTCATTCAAAGGTGCCAACAGTGCACGATCCTGAAAGTAAGTAAGTTCGTTGAATCTATCTAATATATTAGGATATATAAAGGTTATTAAATCACCCATGAGTTCAATATCAAAAGATCGTCTGGAATATCAATAACCGACTGTCCGTCATTTGGACCACCAACGTTTCCTTGACCTATATATAATAGCCAATCAGCAAACTCTCTAATGTTTTCAACGTCTGAAGATAGACATCCAACTGTAAGCCTCATGTTCTTAGTTAGTTTAAGAACTTTACATTTTGACCAGATATAAGAAGAATTTATGCAAGCAATAACACATTCACTTCTTGTACCGTTGGTTACAACGGGCAAAATTTGACGAAAATCACCATCAAAAACAACAACCTTACCTCCAAAAACGGCTTCAGAAGAATTACCAGAATCACCATGCATAACATCATTTAAAGTCCTATCCAACGCTTCGAAAGCATGCTTATGAATCATGGGTGCTTCATCCCAAATTATTAAGCTTGTCTTTTTCAATAACTCATATACGCCGGTATTTCCTTTAACCTAATTTATGAAAGAATAAAAAAACATAAACAAAGTAAGATATTTAAAAGTAAATTGATACTGGAATAACAAATAAACCCATATATACTCAAAAAATGATTAATGTAAAAATTAACATAAACTGGGTTGTAATATTACCGGACAAATGGAATCTTCGGTCAAATTAATAGGTATTAAAAATCTTGAATGTGCGGTTCTTCCACCCTCCAAAAGCAAAGAAGCTATACCACTTGAAGCGACATTCAACACAACTTCTCCTTTTGACCTTATCGATGCAGATAAGGTTTTCCATAAATAAGTTTTTCCAGTACCGCCGTAACCATAAACAAAATATACTCCACTTTTTTTATCAATCAAAACACTCATTATTTCGTTATAAACCCCTCGATGTTCATCTGTTAACGAATCAAACAGATTATTAAATTCGTTATTCATGGTCTCGGTATCATATGAGAGCTCTTCCACCATTAACGGATTAGTTGCTCATGAAATTGTCTCCATATCAGGAAATGGCATTTGTTGATATCTTCTAAGACTGGAGTTGTTTGAAATTAAAAAAATTTCAATTTCGAGGAATGCTAGGTTTTTTAACTGTTGTTCATTAAGAATCAAACCTGAAAATAAATAAAAACAAACTAATTAAATAAATATTTATGAAATATTAATGTATATTACATATTTTCCATAATTGAAAAAATTAAAAAATGAGTTAATCGTACCTGGGTTATTTTGATCTTTTTGTTGTTTATATAGTATACAGTCAACTAAAAGTTGCCAAGTGCTTTCCCAAACAAAATGAGGTCTAGATAAACTATAAGTAATTAACATTGTAGCAAATAAATTTCTTAAATAATATCCGGTAGAGGTATGACTTGCTTCTTCAATGGCTTCTATGTAGTCCTTGTCATCATCTAAAAGACCTCTTTTGTAACATGCATCTCGAAAAGTTTCAAACACAACTCCATCAACTGTTCGAATATCTTCAAAACATTCTGGGCCTTTAACCTTATTTAATAATATCCTTAGATAGTAAGCCTCGTCGAATGCCGGCGGAACTGCATGAACTCTACCTATTGCGAAACCCCTTAGGCGAGGTTCCCATTTACGTAACTGTTTTTTCCAAACATACTTTGTTGGAAACTCTGCGTATGTGAGAGTTTTTGCAAGATCATGGTTCTTATTACACTCAAACCAACCGGTAAACATCGAAGAAGCTTTAGTTGTCTTGTTTAAAATATCTTCAATATCTTCGTTAGCACCATATATTACCTGTTGCTCACCGGGTAAATGAAAAGCAAGTCTTATAACAGACGGAATCCTATAATGCACATCAAATGAAAATATCCTCCATGTTGCCTCGCATGCAGAGACATATCTACAATCATAAAACGCTTTGATTTCATCTAAATTAGGATCCGGGTTATTAGCATTGTTATTTTGTACAAGAGAAATTGTTGCTCGGTTTGGACCCTTATTAATGTATTTGAACAAATACTTTATCGATTCATCTTAATTACACCGCTCAACATTAATATGTGCTTGAAATTGTTTTAATAAAGTCTTGTTGTATGGAACAACAGTTCTGTTATCCATCATTATATCTGACTTAACAACATATTCCCCGTTATCTCTTCTTTTGTATACCGGAAAACCTTGCGAATCAACAGTTGTCTCATCATTAAACATTTTAGGAAAACCTTTGGAGCATTTTTTGTTTACCATGCAGGTACACTTCGGATTAGCATCACCACACGGACCGTGAATCATATGATCAGATACAAGCTTGTATAGGTCTGAATCAGTGTCTTTGTTTGGAATCTCAACAGAAATAAATTTATCTACATCTTGCGGATTATGAATCTTGCTACCTGGATGCATAAATATGCAAATATGAGCATGCGGTAGCCCCTTTTTTGAAACTCTATCGTGTAAATAACTGCAACGTACATAATAAAAGTAAAAATTAATTAACTTTTATTAGTTAAACAAATAATCTATTTGTTTAAATTGATTTTTAACTCTATAGAAAGTAAAATATTCAAGTAGGTCATGTTTATAATTTTATATTGATCAAATTAAATAAAATTACCTGCTTGAACCTTTCCAAACAAAGACTTACCCTTCACCAACTTAATCATTGCATCAAGTTTGACTTTAAAAAGCCGACATAAAATATCAGGTCTATCCTCCGACTTTAGTGTTGTATCCTTAAGAAATCTTTTTACTTCTGGCCAATTGGGATTACATGTTATGGTTATGAAAAAATCGGGATAACCAAACCATCTACAGAGACACATAGCGTCTAGATAATTTTGCATCATATATCTTGCTCCGCTAGTAAATGAGGATGGTAGAATAACACGTTGACCAGCGGTTGAAACATCAGTATTCCCAACAGATTGCATACCTCGTAAACTTTGGTAAGTATCACATCGAAGTTCATGTTGTTTACTGCGTATAAAATGTAATCTTTGAGCCTTAATCATCGTATATTTGTCAACTAAAATTTGCTGAAACAAACGCCTACCATTTAACATGGTTGAAAACGTATTTGGCCTATCGCGAATATGATAAGCAAAAAACTCACGCATTGTAACCTTCTTGCGTCCTACGGTTGATGAAGAGGAAACATTCTTATGAAGTATATTAACCTGATAACCATCCTCACCAAAAGGACGAAACCACGAGTATTGAAGAGGTGTATACGATGGATGAAGTTCACTAATACGCTTTAACGAACCAGATTGCTTGGTAACAATTATATCTCGGTTGTCGATAGCGTGACCAATATCACCGACGATTAAAGCGGCAACTTCAGAACTGGATGGTAAGTTATATTGTCTCGCATCATACTGTCTTGTTCCAATAATACGCAACTTCAAATCGAGTTGTGGGTTTTCTTCAAAACAATCTCTTACCATCCGATAAGCTTGGACCAAATGATTATTTGAATCTAACATCATCTTCAAATAATTAATAATATACATCTCTAGCTCATCGTCCATTGAATTATTATCACTGCCCACAAAAAAAAACATTTCCTAAGATTATAAATAATAAAAATTATACTAAAAATTAATAACATAACAAAAGTGGACGAATATCGTTAAAAGTATTTACCCAAAAACACCCTGACGGTTAGAAACCTCGTCTTCAGTGTCGTAAACGTAAAGTTGAGAAAATTGTGGTTTACAACCTTCTAATGGTAAAAGACTTCCCAAGCAATGATAGTTTTCACCGCTAAGTCGAAACGTATATGGCGCATTGCCTCTGTTTATTGAATGATCAATCTTTCCTCCCATAGACGTAAACGAAAACATCGAATTGAAACGTCTAATGTTTTTCAAGAAATACTTACTCATGGCACTCTCACCACGAAATAAGTCAAGATAAGTATCATCTGGTTGTCTAACATCGGGAAGTTCGACTTTGCCATTATAACAACAAAGTGAAAAAGCTCCTTCTTCATTAGCACTACTTGGTCTGTTAACTTCGGATTTCCACAACAAAGCATTGCAACTTGGACACATAACAGATTGGTTTCCATGATCAAGATATTCTAGTAAAATTTTAATATCAGCATTTGGAGTTACTTAGTATACCTAAATACATAATAAATGATTTCAAGTAAATTATGAAATATAAATCATACCTGATGATATTCCTTTATAAACATCTACAACATTATGATAATCAATAGTTGTAGCATGTTCATTTAAATCAGCCATATGTATAGGTACTATAAGAGTTCTTTTTCTTGACCTTCTACGAAAGGTTGTAGACGACTCCGGAATGTCATCAACAACACAATACGCGTTTGATCCTTCTTGAACATTATATTTATTTATACGACCTGTTCAAAATTTAAAAAAAGTTATTATAAAGGTTGCCAACAAAATTAAAAAAAGAAAGTTATTAAAAAGAAAGCTATTCAAATTGTAAATTATATTCAAATTATTTTAAGTTAAATTGTAACATGTTTAACTTAACAAATTAAGAAACATTTGATTGAAAAATTGTTTTTTTTTTTTCATTAAAAAAACATACATAAAAAAGGACAATAATAGCTCAATTTGAAAAACAAATTACCTAAAGATGTATTTCGGAGACCAGCTTTGTTTCTGTCAACAAAAGCAGTTCTTTTGGAATCTAAAATTGATCGTCTTTCTTTCCTTTTGGACGCAGCAGAGTTCACAAATGGTGTACATGTTTTAGAGTCTTGAAATTACAAAGGTAATATATCAATATTTAAGCATAAATAAAGACTAAATAAAACATGTTTATTTAAAAATATTTTAAAACACTAACCGTTGTTTAATACAATCGAATAGTAGACATTTGGCGTTGTTGATGGAGACAGGTTCTCGTTATTAGATTGTAAACGCGTAAATTGTGTGGATGAGTGGATATTTTTCAATTTGTCAAAATTTCGATTAACTGTATCGTTTAACATATTAATCATAAAAATAAGAAACACAAATTGATGATGACAATACATAGTGAAAAACAATTTAATAACAGACCACGGATACAAGGATTAAATGATTTGTATGTTGTATGCGGAATATTATTTGGATTGTTGCTTAAACCACTAACAGGTATATTAGAAACACCTGAAATAGACAACTGATTTGTTAATTTTCATTTCTAAATTATTTTTATAATATAAAGTTATAATTTTAATACAATTTACATACTTGGGAATTGGTTTCCACCATATGCTTTTCATTTATTTAAAATAATTCAAAAAAAGAAAAGAAAATAATACTTATAAGGAAAATGCAATATACCTGAAGACCTATTTTGTAGAGCATTTTTGTTCCCATCAACAGAGGAAGTTCTTTTTGCATCTAAAATTGATCTTCTTTTTTTCCTTTTGGATGCAGCAGAGTTCAAAAATGGTGTACATATTTGAGGGTCTTGAAATTACAAAGGTCACAAGTATCATTATTTAAACCAAAATAAATGTTGTAAAAAATACTAAAAATATTAACAGAGTATATTTAAATTGAAAACAATTCGTGAATACTAACCGTTGTTTACTACATTCGAAGAGTAGACATTCGAAATTGTTGATGGAGACACGTTCTCCTTATAACATTGTAAACCCGATACTTGTGTTGATGATGAAAAAATTTGCAAGGTGTCGAAGATCCGATTAACTGTATCGTTTTAAATATAAAACAAAAAAATTAAAAACATAAAACTGATCAATAATATAGATAATAACGATAATTTTATTAACGTACCAGAGACACAAGGATTAAAGGAGGAATACGTTGAATGCGGATAAGAATTTGTATTATTATATAAACGCTGGATATTATCTTGATAACTACTAACCGGTAAATTACAACCACCTAAATTATAGAATATGAAATATTAATTTATTTTAAAAAGTGATTTCAAATTTAAATTCAATATTTACTAAAAATTACATACTTGCTTGATATGGTAGAGTGACAATTGGTGATGATTAATAATCGATGTAGTTTGTATTATTGGATATGGTAGACAATGGTAAACGTTGACTTTGGGCTACATTGAAAACAATGAAAAATTAAATTAATAACAATATTGCACCGTTAAACAAATTCAAACCATAGTTATAACATTACTACATTAGTAGAAAATCTGAACTAAAAAAGATATTTTACATACTCAAGAGTCAGGCCTTTATGGGCTCATAGTAGGCTAGAGCCACAAAATTACTATTTTGGGCCTAATGTCACGGAGTTACCTCTCAGACTTCGTGTGGCGTTCAAAGGTCAGCCAGTCGGTCCGCTCATGATCAGAGTCTGCTGGTTTCGTTCTGTCTCGGACTCATCTGGCGAGCGACAATAGCTCGCAACCAGCGATGCGTTCGTCGTGCAAACACGACTAGTCATGTACGCCTTTCTTCCCGTTGAGGTTGTATCCAATTAAGTCCGGAACGAGCCAACAAACCTAAGCATTTCAACACAAATCAAACATCTCGATCTTCAAATATTTTGTTCGTAACAATAATCTATGCACAAAATGATCAAATTTGAGAAATAATATGTTTTGAAGAAAGTTGATTAAGAAGCAAGTAGTCGTTGGATGCTCTAGTCTATTTATGGAATTTTTTCTTACCTTTTGTATTTTTAAATTTAAGTATCCACTCATTTGTTAGCTAGAATAAATAACTTTTATTGGTTAGGCTAAACGTACTCCCCTTGTGTACTCGTCATACCTTCTCTCTTATACTTTCAATTCCTTCAACAATTTTATTTGACATATTACTACTCTCTAATATTTTTAGTTATTTCAAGTCTTCTTTAAAATATCAAATCAAATACAATAAATTTATTTATTTTTATTTTTATTCATTTTCTATCTTCTTGTGTTTATTGTTCTTTATCAAAATAATAATATTTATTATCATTATAAAATGTATTTAAAAAATAATGATATAACACCTTTATAAGAACGACAAAACGTTTTGTTTATATTTATCTTATCATATGCCTCACACCAGACAAAAATATCATTTAGATATTTTTTGATATGTTTGAATGCATGAAATTAATGTTATATGAGAAAAGAACCAACTTATTGATCAAGTCTTATGTAATTCAATATGTTTTATTGATGAAAAAAATGTGTTTCTTTTTTAAAGTAACTTATCTCTAAAAATAATTTAAAAAAAACACACCCTTTTAATTATTTAAAAAATGTGTTTCTTTTTTATTAAACCACTTATAAAATAAAACGTATTTTACATAAACAGTTTTCGTTATTTAAAGAAAAATTTATAACATGCAAAAAGTAAAAGGAAAAGAAAATCTATTTAAATAATAAAAAAATCTTTCTTTAAAATAATAATGATAATAAAAGATGACAAAATGACAAAAAATGAACATAAAGGTTTAAATTAATATAACAAATCAATTAGTAATTAATACATAATTAATGCATATTGTTTCTTTTAACCCGTTAAAAGCATAACACATAGGCCATTTAATACACTTAACACAAGTGGGGATTGGTTTAATCCATGTTTAAAGTGTCATGTCACTTTAACCTATGTATGGGTTAAAGTATACCCCATGGCCTAAAAACGAGTTTATTCGCTATTAATTTTTTAACTGAAAATTATAGAAATATATATACATGATATTATCCTAATTAAAAAAAAGTAATGGGTAAATCTTATTATGGAAATACAATATGTTTGCTTTAATCACTATAACTCAAATCAAGACTTAAAAGAGTAATTTTGTTTCTAAAAGGGTAAAATAAGATTTACTTCTAGTTCCTTTTTAAGAGACCAATAATGATATAACTTAAAAGCATTATTAATGTATAAAAACAGTTAATGTTAATTAATTTTTATACTTCAACTACAATATTTTTATTTTTCAATTCTTTTCAACAACTTCCTTTTTTTGTATTTTTAATCTGCTTTTATATTTCAATTATATTAATTATATGCTTTAACATTTAATGATTAACCACTCAAAAACCGCCAACCAATGTCATACTAAAATCATACTAAAAAAAACTCATCACTTTCCATTTATTCAAAATATAGTCTAATAATCATTAACTTCATTCTAGTCGAAAGTATGGTATAAAAAGCCTTGCATTCCACTACACATATATCAATCACCACCACCACCTTCCATAGTCCATACATTATAACACCCAAAAATGGAGTTCCACTTAATTCTCAAATTTACAGTACTGGTCCTTCAACTATCTACTATTAGCTCAAGTTACCTAAACTACGGTGAAGCATTGTCCAAATCAATCTTGTTTTTTGAAGGTCAGCGATCAGGGACACTCCCACGCGACCAGCGGGTGAAATGGCGCGGGGATTCGGGTCTCCGAGACGGTTCGGATGAGAATGTGGACTTGACCGGGGGTTATTATGACGCTGGAGACAATGTGAAGTTTGGTTTTCCAATGGCGTTTACGACGACAATGTTGGCGTGGAGTGTGATCGAGTTCGGAGAGATGATGCCACCGAGGGAGTTGAGGAATGCGTTGGTGGCGTTACGGTGGGGGACGGATTATTTGTTGAAGACGGTGGCGGAGCATGATCGGATTTATGTTCAGGTAATGTTATTCAGTTATTGGGTTATACTGAGAAGCTGGTTTTATTCGTTGGTCGTTAATTAAAAATTCTTGAGTGTTGGTTTGTTGTAGTAGGAAACTAACTAGTAGTGGTATTGGTGGTAGTTGATACGTTGTTGTTTTGGAGAACAACACGTGAACCAACGTGTGGTTTTATTATGGTCATATGTTCATCTAGCTTATTGGGTCCTACTGGAAATGAGCCCGTGAGTGCATAGAGACTAGTAGAGTCTAGAAGTGAACAAATCTAATTTTAGGTCAAAACGGGTTCGAATCAAGTCAAAGAAAGTCAAAACTGATTTGTTTATTATGGTTCGATCGTTGGTTAAACCTGTTTGAAAAGTAAAAATTTTATTTAGTTTTTCTTTTGTTTTGGAAATTATCAAAATTATAAGTTGCATTACATAATTAAGCTTTAAAACGACAAACAACGTTTTTTGTTATCGAAAGTACAAAAGGTTGTCATTGTTTGAAGTTTTGTCTTTGTCAATGATATAATGCATTGCAAATGTGGTCATCGAGTACCTATATATGCGCTAACAAATGAGGGGTAAAAGGGTCAAAATGATCACATAATGCTAGTTGATGGTCACATATAGTCATTTGAGATAATAGCTACTTAGCTAGTTTGAAACCAGTTTCTCCCAAACCGATTCTAATGACTATATTCTTTAACGGGTTTCAATCCATCGGTTTGGACCAGTTTCAGGCCGGTTTTATCTAAACCGGTTTCTGGATTGGTCTCGAATCAATATTTTGTTTTTTTTTTCACTTCTAACTAAACCAAATAGTTGGGCCCACTATTTTCTGTATTAGGAATATTTTGAAATTAAATGTATAATAATAATAATTATTAATTAGTTAATATTTATATTTATTGTGTTTGTAGGTTGGTGATCCAATAAAAGACCATAACTGTTGGGAGAGGCCAGAAGACATGGACACTGAGAGAACAGTATACAAGGTAGTTGCACCCAACCCTGCCTCGGATGTGGCAGGAGAGACAGCGGCGGCTCTAGCGGCTGCATCCATGGCATTCCGCTCGTCCAATCCTGGCTACTCACAAACCATTCTAGCAACCGCCCGCAGAGTCTTTGAGTTTGCTGATACTTATAGAGGGGCATATAGCGATAATGCCGATGCTAGGAGTGGTGTTTGCCCATTTTACTGTGATTATAATGGATATCAGGCAAGTATTAATTAAGTTTTACACATATTCATATATATGCGCGTTAACACGTAATTAATTTTAACTAGAAAAATCTAAGACTTTATATAATTTGGCAGGATGAATTGTTATGGGGAGCAGCATGGTTAAAAAGGGCATCTGGTGATGACAAGTATATGAATTATATACAAGTCAATGCTGAAAATATTAATGAGTTTGGATGGGACAACAAACATGGTGGTCTTAATGTCCTTGTTTCTAAGGTAAAACCATTTATTTATTTATTTATTACAGTACTATATATTATTAATCAACTATATATACGAAGTATATTTTTTTTAATGGATATATGCGTACTTAAATAAATCAGGAAGTCTTGGAAGGAAATGCTTTAGAGTTGGAGTCATACAAAGCATCGGCAGAAAGCTTCATGTGCGCATTAGTACCAGGAATCATCTTCGAATCACATTCAATATTCTCCGGGTGGTCTCATTTATCGTCCAGGTGGATGTAACCTACAACATTCAACCGCACTCACATTCCTCATGCTAGTATATGCAAATTACTTAGAGCGATCATCAAGTCCAACGATTAATTGTGGTAACATAAATGTGGGACCTGATTACCTTCGTAGGTTGGCTAAACGCCAAAGTGGTTTATATCCTAGGAGAAAACCCTATGAGAATGTCTTATATGATAGGGTATGGTGATAAGTACCCGCAACATATTCATCATAGGGGGTCATCTGTACCGTCCATTGTGAACCATCCCCAGCCCATGCAATGTAGAGATGGCACTGCTTAATTTTGACTCGCCCGCCCCGAATCCAAATGTTTTGGTTGGTGCTATAGTTGGTGGGCCTGCAGGGGATGACGTGTATGGCGATGATGAGCGAGCTGATTCTAGTAAATCCGAGCCTGCAACCTATGTTAATGCACCGTTTGTCGGGGTTGTTAGCCTTCTTTGCGGCTAATTCTAATATTCCGCCTTATGAATAAAAGAAAAATGAAAAGATAGATCAAGGAAGCAAATGCTAGCTAGGGAATGGAAGTCTCTCCTCTTGTGCTAAGTTGATCAAGAGTGAAGAGATATATAGCTTGTGTTTGTTTTTTCTCATTTGGTTTTTAGTTTTATTAATTATATCACCATTAATCAGTTTTAATGATGTAATGATGGTTAAGGTATACATAATAACATTTTAATTAATAATACTTGAAATTGGTAATTAATGTTTTTATAGTTCCTTCATTTTGGAGCCAAGTGTCCTTTTGGACACACATCTCTGTTCTTTGAAATAGAGATTTTACTATTGATAGTCTTGCTGTTGATGAGATTTTACTAGGTATGATTGATTCATAGTTCCTCTTTTGCTTTGGGATTTGGGTTCTTGAAATGAGTGTTTGAAATCATAATGTATTTGGGTTATATAATACAGGACTAGTACATCGTGTTATAACCATTTAATTGCTATGAACGTCCAACGGTCTTGGTTAATACAAAATACATGAGTTCTAATTATTTTTTTTTCCGAAGTGTAATAAAATGGGTATTACATCCCTCAATCTCTCAATCCCGTCACCCGTCTACTAGATAGTCTTTATACTTGAAAGCTAGGTCCAAATCCCTTTTCAATCGGAAACATGTGTGATTGTGATTGAGACAATGCCGTTTGGTTGTTTGCAAAGAACTGACTGTTGTGGGCAATGATACAAAGAATTTGAATAGGTGTTTTGGTGATTTTCCAAAAGTTCAATATTATAAATAATTTATTTTATCTATAGTTAGACTTGAGATCACTAAATGAGATCACCTATTGCGTGAAATAAATTTCAAACAGTTTGTACAAAACAATTGTTATTCCGTCACTTGCATCACCATAAATTCATATTGGCTCGCTGTTTAAGCTCTTCTTTGCCGGTCATATTGTATTGTATTGTATTTTTTCTGCCTCTCATATCATTGTGTTGCATATGCGTCCACACTTTGTATCAGCAATTGATAGGAATTTGGGTTACGTTTTGGTTCAGCAAATGACAAGAAATCAAAGAATGCTGTATGAGGGAGAAATAAAAAAGGATTGTCAGATGTGGATTTGAACCCACACCCTCTCGAAGACCGAACTTGAGCCTGCGCCTTAGACACTCGGCCATCCTGACATTTTTTGGGAAATTTCTGTGGCACTATGTACATCAGGTTTTTTTGTTATCAAACTTTTGTATACAAAACTATCATGAACAGCCGGAAATGAATTTTTATTTAAACGAAATAAGATGGCATTTCAGTGGCAATTTTAACAAAATGTTTCTTTGTTAAATTGTATGGGAATACTAATTAACATGCACATGACTAAAGGAAAAAAAAAATAAGAACAGGTGTGTTAATATCAAGTCTAACTCCTATAGCCAACCCAATACATGATCCTCAATATCTATACCAAACAAGATTCCTCATGCACATGTTTATTCCATATTATCATGCTCAGTTGATACAATCAACTACCATGTTAAACAAACTTACAAAATTTAATATAATAAACAACCACTTAGACGCTCTCGAATATTTCTTTGATGTGGTCAGCCTTTAACGCAAATATTAACTCAAAGTGAGTCTATATATGGGTAAAATTCCACCTTTTGTATCTTGCTTTGTCGGTGGCATTGATAATTAGGCATAGATTAGCTCATGGTGTAAACTAAGGTTTCAGTATCCCATGAATGAGACAAAACCCACTTGACATAAATGGGTTTTACAAGCTTACAAGTAGTGTTTCCTGACTACGTATGTGTTGGTCTATTTGGAGAGTTGAAAGGAGGGGGGGGGGGGGGTAAGACAATGAAAAAAAACTAATGTCAAAACGTTGTCGTGAGCCCACACATTTAAGGGTTCAATTTGGATATAACAAAACATCAGTTAAAAAAGTTGTAAGTTGAAGAGAAAATTAAACTATTAAAAAAATCAAAACCGTAAATAAACTTTGACCGATGTATGTTTATGTTTTTCGATGACTTTTGTATCCTGACGCAAAACTCCGCTTTGATAGAAATTTACACCGAAAATATTGATAAATAAGCTCATGGCAGTAACATATTCAGAATTTATAAAACATTAAATTTTTAAAACTTCCAAGATAAACCAAAATAAAATTGTGAGTGTGCAACAAAAAAAGGTATAAAACCTGAAATAGCTTTTTAAAGTTATATATATAGTTTTAAATAACCATTACCAATATCCTAAACTAAAGGTTGGCAAATCGGATTTTTTCAGGAACTGGGTATGAACCAGTTCAGGGTTTGGTAAAAAAAGTCAACAACCGGGGTTGGGGTATGGTCTTATTTTCTGACCGAATTTTGCCCTGTTTTTTTTTTTTTTTTTGGTTTGGCCGAGTAGAGTTGGAAACGGTTACATGGAGAAATTGAAACTTGGTTAGTACCCACAGGTTGGGTTTTATACATACCCACCTCTACCCTAACCTATAGGTGTTATCGTGTTAGCCCGTTAAAATAAAATAAAATAAAATAAAAAATAACTTAAATATCCAAAGTTCAAGCCCACTTTCTTTGAAAGAGAACTGGGCCAAGAAGCCCACAACCAAGTCCACATGAGGTGTCGGGTCGGTGTAGAAAACCCACCCGGTGCATCTTAGCCTCATCTCCACCTCTTTCTTACGAATCAATCCATCCGATTATTAATTAAATAAATAAACACAATTCTCTCAAATCAAAAGGGTTTTTTGTTCTCCAAGTTTCTTTCTCAGAACAACTTCCAAATCCATCCCACCTTACCTGTAATATTATTTATTATTTTTCCCCAAATTCATATTTTTCTAATTCATAATATCAGATTTCGTTACATCATCTTAACCCAGATGTCAATTATTTCGAATTGTGTGTCGTATGAACAGTAGCTGTATATATTAATTAACAAATCGATCACTCTGTTAGGTTAACGCAGCATATTATATTTAAAGTGTGTGTCTTTGATCACAGATTCTGTTCTTGAATTGGGGTTTATCGGAAAATTCGCCTGCTTGTTTCACAAGTTTCTTCAACAACACAACTAAACATGGTAATTATCATGTTTTTTTTTATCATTGGCTCTGATGCTAATTAGTATTATTATTGTTGTGTTTTG